>NC_050451.1:110864043-110991543 GCF_903995425.1 Onychomys torridus | reverse complement strand
AAAATAGGGCAAGAGGAGGGAAGTGGAGATAAAATTCACATCAGAGGTATGTGGTTCCTTCCCTGATACAAATAAGATTTTCTGTCGCATTTATCTTAATCAAAACTTCTTTATCTAAACAGAAGTAAAGCTACTTCAGTTAACTTAAGAAAAGTAAAAATACATTGGAAGGAAATGCGGGTGTAACAGTTTTAATATGGTTTAATTGATACAGTTTGAAATTTGATTACCATGTAGTAGTAGTGTTGGGAGGCAAGGACTTTAAGAGGTGAAAAGTTCACTAAGTGTTTGGGTTAATTCTCACAGGTCTAGATTAATTACTCTTAGGAGTGGGTTGCTAAAAGGAGAGTGCCTCTTGCCTTTTAGGCACCTCTCTGGTGTCTGGAACTAAGTCTTTCTTTCTAAACAAATGCTTCATTTTTTTTTTCTTTTTTCCTTTCCAGCAAAATATTCTGTTCATTTGGGAAAACAAAATCACAGCCTTGGCCTTATTTCATCTCACCCATATAGATTCTGGTGATTAATCTCTGTAAACATGAGTTATCAAGTCATTCCCCATGGAAAACCTCAGGGACCATCTACTGCCTAGAAAGTCTTAATTCCTTATTATAACATCCCAGATGCTTCAATTTAGAAGCTTGTAGCCCATCCAGACTATTTTCTACATGTGTCTAAGCAGTCCCACTTTCCACAAACATGGCCAGAGCTTTCCAAAAGTGTGTGCCAGTTTTCTTGCTAGAATGTTGGCCCTAGCCCACCAGTCTCTCCAGTTAGATCATGTACCTCTGAAATGATTTGTTTCTGGTCACAGGACTAAACTGTATCTTCCTGCCCAATTGCAGCACAGCTGTTTTCTACAATGGAATGAGAATGCATGTCTTCCAGGCCGACCCATTGTCACTGAATAGAGTGAAGGAACTAGAAAGCCATAAACTGAAGACAAAGACTGAAGCCATATCATGTGTAGAACCTGAGTCCATGACTGACTATGTGGAGCGACGTCACAGCTATAGCATGAAAGAAAGGGAAAGCTTTACTGGACTAGGTCTCTGAGCACGGCTCATTACAGTTTTAACCTTCTCCAACATTACAGTGCTCTGAGACTGCTCCATTTTATGACACTGTTAGAAAATGATCCCTCTGTCATCTGTACCTCCTCCCGCACTGTTTGTGCTACTTACCATTTAATTTGTTTAGCCTTATGAGCTACAAGTTTGTGTGTCTTCTCTCCCTTTCTGGATTGTAAGTTTTTGAGAGAACAGATGTGGAGGTTTCTTGCTGCATTTTATTCTTTGCTAGGTGGACTTCGAGGGTGGGTGGTGCTACCCACTCTACACTCTAAATGGAATGTTGTCTAGTGAGCTAGGCTGGAAAGCACAAAGGAAACCTGAGAGGCTGCAGAGCTTAAGAGCCAATTCAGAGGATGCAGGTTGAGTTCCCAGCACCCACGTCACAAATTCCTGAAATTCCAGCTCCAGGGGATTCAACACCCTCTTCTGGACTCTGTGGGCACCAGCACCTACCCATAGAAATATTTTTTTCCTTTTTTTTTTTTTTTTCCAAATTAAAGGAGAAGAGAAACAACCCTCACCCACCACCTACACCTACACACACACAACTAGAAATAAAGTTTTCTGGGGTTTTTTGTTTGGTTTTTTTGTAGAAGAGGATCTGAATTCCTTCTCTTCTCTTTCGGGTCAAGGAGATCTCATCAAGAGTCAGCCCCATCCCAGCAATTGGGAGGCAGAGGCAGGCAGATCTCTGTGAGTTTGAGGCCAGCCTGGTCTACAGAGCGAGATCCAGGAAAGTCACAAAGCTATAGAGAAACCCTGTCTCGAAAAGCCAAAAAGGAGTCAGCCACACCTGACTTTAAAAATCCCTAGTCACACTCTCCAAAATGTACCTTGAATATAAATATTTCCGAACCCAAAGTCATCTTAAATGCCAAACATTATAACCACTCTGCAAACTGTACCCAAATCAGTTTCAATCCAAAATGTTCCCCAAACCCAAAATTAATGATTTATAAAATTTTAGAATATTTTAAATTCTATATTTTCAAATATAATGGTTTACTCAACTTGTACACATACCAGTGTGGAGGGCATGGCCTATGGGCTATAAGGTGCTCAGTGATGATTAAGATGTCCACACAAGATTCATCTTTCATATGCTTGGTTTATTCACTCAAATATTCCTTGTAATATCATGCTCATATAAAAGTTAAATAGACATCTCACCAAGCAGGGAACAGTTGTTCCACTGGGGAATCTTCTCCAGTGAGGACACTTTGGAAGCTTGCAGGCTTGACTCTCATCTGCCGTGAAGTCCTTCAGCTGTGGCAAGCTAGGAGGATGGCCCTGACGGGGGTCCTTGAGAGCGTAGACCAGAGGCTATCACTGCAGGAGGGCCTGTGTGGGTCTAGCGACAGACAGTGCCAGAAGCTCAGTGGTCATTGAGGCCAGGGCCATACACCGTCTCGAGTCTTCTTGTCAAAGTCTATCCACACAGAGGCTAGAGGAGTGGTGTTTCTGGAGCATGGCAGTGTGACAGAGACCATTCCCAATCTTCCACTTTTCTATTTCATTGAGCAGTAGTTTTGTGCTATCAGGACTCACCGTTTGGGGCTAGTTCACCAGAATACCAACTAACCATCTTGGGTTTAGTTCATTAGCATGTTAAGGCCTGTCTTAGGTTTGGTTTGTAATTGAGCTGGCTGGTAGCCTGCCTGGAGCTTGTTTCTGTGGCTTAGCTCCTATTAGAGCTGCCTGGCAGCTAATTTATATCTCATATGCATCACACTGTTCCAAGTCACACAAAATGCTAAGTTACACAAAAAGTTTTTTAAAAAAAAAAATCTTAAATTCCCAATACCAGCCAATTGGAGGTGAACAAAGGTTGAGACACTTAGGAATTAGGACTGTGGCGATTTGTTAGATGCCAGGACTGAGGCAGCCTTTGGGAAATACTAACAAAATGGCAGTACCCTGGGCATCACAGACCAGTAGAAGGAAAGCAGAGAAAGCATGTGTTGGATGCTTTATCATTTGAGATGTGGTGGTATACACAAGGGAAGAAGCTAAATAAGAACTATATAAATGGTTTTGAACTCAGAGATAGCAAGAAGTGTAAGTCTGAAATATATTGATTAGAGTGTTGGCAGCATATTAAATCATACAGGGAAATTTGTGGAGTAAGAACAAAGGATGAGATCTTTAAAACTCTTAGAGATCATTCTGGGCAGGCAAGCCTGCCAAGCAGACTGAGTAAAACAGAAGAGTGGGGAAGCAGTAGGCCGAGGGAAGAGGGCGTTTTAAGGAGGAAGAAGAAATCTTGGGATGAGCTAGTATTAGGAAGCAAAATGTCTTCTGGTCTTAGTAAGGGCAGAAGACAGCAGGGGTGACTAGCAAAGGCAGTTTAACTGAATGGGAGACAAGTGAATGGAGTTGGAGACAGTGGGGTCTGGGAGACAGCATCTACTTCAGTGATGAAGGGCAGGAGGAGGCAGCATGACACAGAGCAAAGCTTGGAGGTGACTTGATGCCGAGGATGCAGACTCCACTCCTAAGAGGTTGACAGATCAGAGGCCGACGCTTTAAGGAAGGTCGAAAGGAGGGCATAGGTGGTCATTGGAAGTTTGAGGTCTGTGGTTTGGCAGAAGAAAGTACAAAAGGTTTTCTCTTCCTTGAAGGTGGCAGCAAAGGTAAGCACTGAGAATGGGAAGTGAGTGGGTGGCCTTCCAATCAGAAGGGAGGTGTAGCATCCAATGGTCGTGACTGGAGTGAGGAAGCACGCTGCAGGGCTCTGCTCCAAAGAGGTGGGGCAGTCCTGAGGCTGCAGGGCCTAGAGAGGAAGAACTCACTTCCCGTTTCAAGGAGAAAGTAGAGATACATCTTCAACAACTCCTCCCAGACAGGAAGAAGTGTGGAGTTGGGGTTTTCTGCAGGGATTCCACACGCTTTCGGAGGAGCGCGCGGGACAAGCCAGGCACAGGTTCAGAACGCACGAAATCCCGGGGGAGCAGGAGCCAGGCCTCGCCGCCTCGGCCCCTTCGCATCCCAGCAGCGATTTCTCCTCCCCAGCAAAGCTGGTCCGCCCCTGCTCCTCCTTCGCTGTGAGCGCCCAGTTCCGACGTCACCCCCACATGTACCAATAAGCTGAAGAGGAGCGTGTGAGTGACGGGAAGGACAACCGATGGGCACAAGGCGGGGGCTGGGACTTGGACTAGGCATTCGCGGGCGGTCGCGAGTGGGGAGCGGCGCGGCGGGGGGCGGGTCGGGAGGGGGCCGGGAGGCCCCTCCCCTGGCGGCGGCTGGCTTAGGGAGCTGCCGGAGTTTAAGCACGCGGGAGGGAGATGCGACCGCCGCCTGGGCTCCTTGCAGGTAACGCGCCGGGTGGCCCGATGAGGGTCGAGCGCTGCTGCGGGGCGAGCGCATTTGGGCGCGGAGAGGGCGCGGGCTCCCAGGCTCTCAGCAGAGCCACCAGACCAGCGCGGCGGCCCGGGGCCCGGGGGCGGCGCCCGAGCTCTGCACCTCTGCTAGAGGAGTTAGCTACGGGACCCGAGCTGCCACCGGCGGACGCGAGCCCCGGGCTGTGTGCGCCCGGTAGAAGCCGCACCCCGGACAAAGAGCGTGCGGTAAGGGGTGCGCGCCCCGGGCTCAGGCTCCCGCGCTGCCCTGCCGCGGCCGAGGTCGCCGCGCCAGCCCCCTGCCTGCCACTGTCTGACCCAGCAGCACAACAGCTTCATGACCCGGGAGTGCACTCGGTGCGGCGGCCACCTGGCCGCAGGGTCCCCGTGCCTAGTCGCCAGCTGGCCAAGGCACGGGAGACGGCTGGACACAGCCGGGTAGCTTGGCTGCCTGCCCAGGGTTACGCGACGAGCCACCCTGGAGTGCCAGCTACTCCGCTCTCCGCTGTGGAGCAAAGCCAGTACCACTGGCCTGGGAGCCTGGAGCCACCGAGCTGCCAGGAGTTGGGGGAACTGAGCAGGTGGTACAGCTACTGCCTCACCTCCGGTGAATTCCACGGGGAGTCTGGGTTGTTGATGTTGTGGCTGTGGGCTGTTTTCTTTCTTTCTTTCTTTTTTTTAACTGCACACAAAAGAAAGGAGTTAGAGGAAAGATCTAGCCACTGAGTCATCCACACTTCGCTTTCTCTCCAGGACAGATGGATGGGGAGAGTTCCTTGAGAAACAACTATAGTGATGATTGACTATATCAGTCCCCTCAGTGTCCCCTGTACCTGCACCCCCAATAAGCTATGCACCCCAGGTGGAACTGGGTCAAAGTAAGGCGGGCTGGCCCCGCCTAGGTGGGAAAATGACCACAAACTTTCTGAGGCAGGAACTCTTGAGTGTGAAACTTCCCACAGGCAGCCACTTGAGCATACTTGAATTAAGGTGGGTCACAACAGGATGAACCTTACTCTGCCTTTGGCTCAGCTCTACAGAGGATGGATGGCCCCTTTGCCTTGGGCACTCTGTGTGTTAGCTCTCCCTGCATTGTGCCAGAATGCTGGTCAGAAACCATCACATTGTTTAATTTCCAAAAGCAAGGTCATGCTCCATCTTGGAGGACAGCTGGCCCAGGATGCATTGCCCTTAATGTAGAGGACAAGAGCCTCTCCATGCCTGTGGTAAATTCTTCTGTTTGGTGATGGCTGCTGGTTTTCCAGGGTGAATCATCTAGGTTGGGAACCACTGCTTTATTGCAGCCTGGGATGCTGTGTCCAAAGTTATTAGGGGCTCATGGTTCACAGTTCAGTGCATTTTAGCCTTTGGGGAGACACTGTGTGAAGCCTTTTTGACCTTTTGATTGACAGATGACTTTGTTTTAATGTCCTGAAAAACAATGCTTAATATTAGAAGTTTGTGAATTGGGGATAAAGATTACTGGTTTGTTCCACATTGAACCACTCTTAAGGAACCAATTCAGACAGGAGTTCTATAGCCACCAGAACACTCACCTTGTTAGTGTGACTGTCTCTTTTCAGACTACTCATAATAGGTTCTGTGTAGATGGGTCACTGCTGAAACTGGAGCTGCAGTGAGCATCTTGTTTGGCTCCTTCTTAGAGTGAGCTACTACTATCCAAGCTGTAGCTGAGGAGCCAGAGCTCCCAGGCAGGGCATTACCTGGAGAAGAGCAGTAAGATGTGTTGTGTAGTCAAAACCAGAAAGTCCTTTTCTATACTGTGACATGGATATAAAAGTCTCCTCTGCCTCCTCATGGGGGCATGGTTTCACTTACCCTTGTACTAAGCCTTATTATAGAACAAGGGTCATTTCGTGATGGAGGATGGATCAGTTGGGATCAGGGTCACTGTGTGATATAGAGTTTGTATAGGACACAAAGATGCCAAGAAAGCCACAGGCTATAGATCTGCCCAAAAGAAGGGTTCCTCTTTTTTGGGTACATCCTGTCACCTGATGGGTTCTGCTGGTTGTTAAGATGGCACCATAAGCATTAAGATGGGATCAGGGACTACGAACTGATCAAAACAATTTGGAAATGGAGACCAACTGCTTATATTACCCCATTCAGTCCTTACCACCGCCTAAAGAACACAGTGGTACCTTATTCTATTGAAGAAACTGATCTTTAGGAAAACTGTATAGCTAGGGAAATGCAGCCACCAGTTCATGTTCATCTATCGCTGCAAACTTTGCTATAGACCGCTGTTGTGGATTCTGAGAACCTCACATGGGCTTCTAACGGATTGTAACATTTTCGGATAAAAGGCATATTCTAGATGGTTCTGCTGTGTATTGAACACAAGTCTATTAAACAAATGGGAGCATTTGAATATTTTCACTGCAGAGAGCAGCAAAAGCATTGGATGAAGGGGGAGTCCCCTGAGAGAGTGGAGCAGAAATGCTTCCATGAAATGGCAAGAGCCAGTGAGGACTGAGAGTTAGGGTAGAGGACAGAATGCCTGCACAGTAGGTCCTATGCTTTTGGTCCCCCCAGGGGGAGAGAAGATTATTTGACATTAATTCGTCCATTCACTTGACTTCCCAAAAGTGGGGGCCTGGCCCACCAGGGCACCCCAAATGTCAAGGTCCATAGTCCACCCTACATATATGTGGGCTGTTGCTTGAATGATGATTGGCTTGGGCTATGAATAGGAATAGCCAGGAAAAGCATAGCAGCTAATTTAGAAAAAGATTATTTCATCAATCAGTAATATAAGGCCATTTGAACTTCATAACAAACTGTAATTTCATATTCAAATGTTTAGAGCTCAACCCAAGAACATCAGAACCAATTATATGACCTTTTGTGGCTCTTCCACGGAGCCTGTTATACCTTTAAAATTGGTATAAACCATTTGTTTTCCTGCACCTTGATTTTCTAAATTAAATAACTCATTTATTCCTTCCATTCTTAAAGTCTCAGTGTCTTCCTAAGTACTCAGTCTTGTTTTAATTTTGAAGTAGCAGGAGCAATTCCTTTAGCTAGAATGTAAACAGCAGTCAGGGTATTCTTGGTGACCTGACTGCAATTAGGATTTAAACTGTGGTTTACCTTCTCAGTGGAAAGAAAAAAAGATAGAGAGTAGGGGGACTCTTCCCCCAGCGCTGGCAAGAGCAAGCCTCACATCAGGCAGTGATGCTCAGGGAACAAGCAGAGAAAAAGTTGCAGGCTTCTGTGTCTGAATTGTAAATGGGACTCTGCCTCTGGGAAGGATCAGTGCTGCCCATCAGTCTCTACCTTCATTTAGACAACACTTAAAAAAAAATGTGGCTTGAGATTCGTATTTGACCGACTTCTTGTTGATCTCAGTATTTACTTGGAGATCTGGAACCAAACATACCCAAGCTGCATCTCAGCCCAGGGGGCTGGAATTTTCTTTCATTGGCTCAAAATCAGAATGAAGGCTGTTCTCTTAGTAGGGAGGACCAGAATGTTTACACCAAAAAGCCAGTACTAAAGGAGATTTTGCAAAGACTTTCAAACTCACAGAAAGTATAATGATAGCTGGCCTTCTCCAAATGTCCATTAAAACTTCAGAGGCTCAATTCAGAAAATGTCTCTATCACATTGGCCTGTAGGCAAGCCTGTGGGGACATTTTCTTGATTAATAATTGATATTGGTGGGCCCACACTACTGGGCAGTGCTACCCCTAGGCAGATGAGCCTGGGCTGAGTAAGAAAGCAGGCTGAGCAAGCCAGTAAGCAGCGTTCCTTTATGACCTCTACAACTAGGTTCCTGCTTTGAGTTCCTTCTACAACTTCCTTTAGTGATGGGCCTATAAGCCAAATAACATCAGCCCCCACCCCCCAAAAAATCCAGTGGCAACTCTAAGGTAGGCAGTCTGATTTCCATTTAATAGTGAAGAAGTAGTTCAGAGAGTTTAACTCTCCAAACTTAAACAAGATTGGAACATCCTGGCCAGAAGGAAGCACTTGTGGAGGGTGTGATGGGAATGAGAACAGGTAACTGATTTGCAGATAGTTTTGTTTGAGTCTTGGAATTGGCCCAGGCTGTTAGGCAACTCTCACAGCTAGAAAGATCTTACATTTTGCCTTGATCCACAGAAAATACATAGAGACTCATACAAGGTCACACCGCTATTAAATAGCAAGGCTTCACTGAAATAAGTATGTATTCCTAACTTGACTCTTCCCAGTACCGAGAGTCAGATCTCTGTGAGATCTATGTAAACCCCAGTTCAGTCAATCCTTGTCACATGCTCTCACCTCATGAGCCCCTCTCTAAGATTTTCAACTAAGTATGTCTTTGAGTTGTACACACAGACGATGAGCTCTGTCAGCGTCGGGTCTGTCATGTTTCATAAGTGCTCTCTTAACTCCCCACCCCTGGTGCGCCAGCTGATTTCCCTGGATTGATGACTTGATTGTTACTTTTTAAAAAGCCTTGTAAGCTGGCTCTGAGAATTAAAAATGACTTGCTTTATGGGGCTAGTAAGTACAGGATTCAATTAAGTCAGTTTCTGAAAGGAAACATCAAAAACCAAGAACTTCAAGTTTCATAAGTAATGGTACTGTGGGGAAATCTGCTTGAGTCCCAGTCACTTTCCTACCCACTGAAGTTTAAAAACACAACTTAATATGTCTTAACAATCACATTCTATACAGTCACAGCAGATGGCCACTGCAGAAGTGTGCTTAAGGGTATTTACATGATGTTATTTCCCTTGCAGATTTCCTAGCATAATGCTGGAGCAGGAGGCTGCCAGACTGCGGTTTTCAAGATGGCAGAGCTGGATGCTGACTTGGATCACATCATCCCATCTTCTGTCCTTCCCCCTTTCTGGGCTAAGTTAGTAGTAGGACTTGTTTCCCTCATGTGTTTTGCCAGGAGCTATGATGGAGATTTTGTCTTTGATGACTCTGAAGCTATTGTTAACAACAAGGTTTGTGTCTTAATCCTCTAGGAAATTTAAACTTGCCAGTTTGCTTATGTCTTAATAATCATCCAAGTTGGTGTTAATTCTCTGTTAAGATTGGGTTGACTCTTGGTCTGGATTTCACTTAAGCTATAGATTTCCCACTTCATTTTATGTATTATCCCCTAAATTATTGCCTCAGATCTGCAGCACCTGCCTGTGCCCAGGAGACTCCATTCATACATGTACCAGAGAGGCCATTCTGCTAGGATTACAAGACCAGGGGTGTTGCAGAGCAAAGCAGATTGAGTACTTCAGGTTTTATGAAACTTTCCAAAACTGTGAGAGGAAAGGAAGAAACTCATCAATTTGTTCTAGTGACGGATGGATCCAATCACCTATTGAAAGGTGTGTGATCTATAGTGGGCAGCAGCTGGCTATGACTCTCCTCCACTATGTGAGGGCAGGGTGCTGGCATCTGTCAGAAGAAAGCAGTGTGCTGCCCAGGGATACAGTGTTCCCACTCATTTCGTGTTTGGAGACTCAAGTTTGCTGACCTTGCAAAATCCTGGTCCATGTTGTTCACCAGTTACAGCTTTGTAAGGCCAGAAAAATAGTTGTCTTTTTATTGTAAAATGGGAATGAAAAGATTCAAATGGGCCAAAAGACAATGAGAGTAAGAAACTTGGAGGCAGGCAGAACCGGTGCTCAGAGGTGGCATGAGGTAGAGGCTTTGCGATAGTCTTACTCAGCACACAGTTTGTGTTGCTTACCCTTGGCCAGAACTTGAAGAAATGCACCTGCCTGTCTCTGTGGGGCATGTCATTGAAGGAGCTTTTGCAGCACAACTGTTGCATGGTAGTAAGAAATGAAGGCCATATTAAGATAGCATCTGCCACCAAGTCTAATGACCTGAATTCAATCCCCAGGACCCACATTGTAAAAGGAGAGAATAGAGTCCTGCAAGTTGTCCTCTGACCACACACACACACCATGGTATGTCTTTTTTCGTGTGTGTGTGTGTGTGTGTGTGTGTGTGTGTGTGTACAGACACAAGTTAACAAAGGCTATAAAATATATACATTTTATATATAGATAGATAGTTAGATGGATAGATGAAGGAAGGAAGGAAGGAAGGAAGGAAGGAAGGAAGGAAGGAGAAAAAAAGTAAAGTTGAACTTTCTGACTCAGAATAGAGAACACCCCAGCTAACCTCATGGTTGCCCAACTTGTAGAAATTGCCTCTTCCTGGCATTCTTTCATTAGGGTTTTAAGGTTTTCCATGAGATGATCTTTTACCCTGTGGTTGAAATATTCTATTCTATGTCTGGTGAGTCTGTTGAATAGAAGTGTTTCCATGATTTTTGTAAGCCAATTTGTTACTGCTGTATAGAAAAACTAATCATTTCTAAAAGTTAATTTTGTGTCTTGTCATTTTTGAAAATTTTAATCATGTCCATTTTTTGATGGAGTCTTTGGAATCTCTTATGTATAATATTAAAATATCTACAAATTGCAATAATTTGAAAAAAATATATACATTTTATATAAAACATATATGTATATATATATTTAAAATCATAGATGTCACCAAATGAAGACGCCTTTTTACATAGAAAATATCAAAGAAAACACATGGCAAGACTGTATGTTAAAAAGTTGTAGAAAGCCATGATTGGCTTGCAGGTGTTTTGTTTGTAGCATAATATTTTAGGTTTTTTTGTTTTATGTTTTATTTTTCATTATATTGCTCTGGCTGGCCTGGAACTTGCTATGTAGGCCAAACTGACTGCAAACTCAGAGATCCACCTGCCTCTGCCTCCTGAGTGCTAGGGTTAAAGGCATGCACCACCATGTCTGGGGCTGTCAATGTTCACTTTTAACTCACATTTGCTGCTTGTAATTTCCCTCTCTTGTGTTCACCTGCCACCTGTGAAAGGTGACTCCTTAAAAGAAGCAAGTAGCTCTGAATAACTGTGCCACATTGAAGGCTTGCTAGCCACAGAATAACTTTTCCAACAAGGATTCACCTTTTTAAGTTCTGTTATTTATTGTGGCGACTTTCTTCATGCCTCTACTTGGGTATGTAAAGGGTTAATTCAGAACCCATGTTGGAAAATTCCACTGAGCTGGGAAGGTGGAAGCCTAGGCTCTGGTGTGTGGAGTGCTCTGATGATTACTGTAGTTCTCCTTCCGTGTGAGAGGAAGTGGACAGGTGTCTTGTGCCTCTGCTCAGCGTGGTTTGAGCAGTATTTTCTGTAATGTCACCTCTTGCCCCTTGTATTAACTTGCCACCCCCCCCCCCCACCCCGCAGTGTCCTTCCTTGTTGAATGGAGTGCATACCTCCACTCCTGAAGCTGTGTCTTCATGATGTAAGCAGGTGGTTGCTGGGGGAGGGGTGGGTTCTGTTTGCTACAAGCTCCTTGTGCTGAGTTGCCATTTTTGTTATACAAGATGATCTCTGAAGCAGTGCTGTTAGGAGGAATTTCAGATACAATCTAGTGTTCCCATAAATCATTAGGAAATAAAATTGACCTTTCTCTTGCACACTCTGCTTCTTGTAGGCTGTGCCTAATTAAATATTTAGAGCTTCTTTGGTGTTCATTTCTGTTTGGAAGGAGGGTAAGACGCTGCTCTCTACCTCACAACTGAACAAACACTTCTGTGGCAAAACACGGGGACTTGGGCTCCCACTTTTGTTGCTGAGTTAGCAGATGGATCCTGTAATCTTTGCAAAACATCCAACTGGCTCATTGGATAGATGATCTAAATTGTTAAGGCCACTTACGCTGGTAGAAGTGAAAGTCACAGTGAGAATCAAGTGATCGACTTTGCATCTGTTCCTCCTCTTGAAGCTTTCCCTTTGAGTCGGCAAGCATTCAGTAGCAAGTACTAAAGTCCATATTGCAACGTGGATATTTATTCTTTGAGGCCATCTGTCATTTAACCACCTCTTCTGTTTGGGAAAAATTATTTTAAAGTGTGTGTTGGGGGTGTGGGTGCATGTGTACCACATGTATGCAGGTTCCTGAGGTGGCAGAAGAGACCATTTAATCCCCTGGAGCTGGAGTTGCAGGTGGTTGTGAGCCTAAGGTGGATGCTGAGAACCAAACTCTCGCCCTCTGGGAGAGATGTGGAACAAGAGTTAGAAGGAGTCATGAGCCACCCACCATGGGTGCTGGGGACTAAACTCAGGTCCTCTGAAAGAGCAGAACATGCTTTTAACCATGCTTCTAACTGCTGAGCCATCTTTCTAGCTCCCTCTTTTAATTTTTATAGCATTTAGTTTCATACTTTTATTGTAAGAAAAATGCATTTAGGCATGTTTGGTATAATATGAGGTTAAATTATCTCAGCAGAAAGAGTTTTGTTTAACATTTAGTAATTTTATATTTTAAAATTATATGGAAGAGTTTTTTCCCCTAGTTTCACAATCTGCTTAACTCATGACCCAAAGTAGAAATTTTAAAAATTGTATTTGCCCATACTTGTTTAAGCTGGATGTTTTTCTAATACTTCACCTTATTTCATTGGCTGTGAAAGGATAGTAGTGATCTTATATTGTGGAGTGGTCTGTTCTCTCAGCATGGTTTAAATACCTTCTCTGTACTTCAGCTTATGTGGCCCAGGCCTTGTGGAGCTTCAGTCTAGTGACAGAGATAATTAAGCCATAGCCGTGAGTAACCAGTGTGTCAGGTGCTATGGGGACAGATATGAGATGCCCTGGAATCTACAGAAATGGATTGAGATCTGCTTGGGATGTCAGAGGGTTGAAGATGACCGCCTAGGGCAGACTTGCCTGTGCAAAGCCTCTGGGGAGGGAAGTCATGAGAGCTGGGAGTAGTCAGATGACATGGAGTCAGACAGATGGGTGCGGAGGCTACGCTATGGCCGTAAGAGGACATCAGCTTTGACCCAGGAAGGAAAGAAGCTATTACAAGGATTGTAACTAGCTGGCTAATGTTAATGTGCATTTAGAAGTACTGTGTGTAGAAAATAGGAGAATAAGGTGGCCCTTTGAAGAAGCTTGCCCATATCCTGGAGAACAGATGATGGGGGGACTGGGCCCAGGGCTAGTGAGCAGAGTTGACAGCTTAGGGGAGTTCTTGAGGCTTTGGTGCAAGACTAGGGGAGGCTCATGGCTCCTGGTCCAGAATATCCCATTGTGTTCTTGCAGGACCTCCAGTTAGACACACCCCTGGGAGACCTGTGGCATCACGACTTCTGGGGCAGTAGACTGAGCAGCAATACCAGCCACAAGTCCTACCGGCCACTGACTGTTCTGACTTTCAGGTAAGGTGTAACAGTGGGGACAGAAGCATCAATCAACATTGGTGTGTGTGTGGGGGGGGGGTCCAGTCATTAGTTCTTAGGTGGGTGGAGTACATATGTATTGTGAGGTGTTTGTGCTTATTTGAGGTCTTAGGAAGTATGCCACAGGGACAGTATGCCTGAGCAGTCTCCATATCAGCTGCACAGAGTTAGCCTGGCCCCTGTGCAAGGCTGATGCTCAGACCAGCAAAGCATCTTTCTCTGGTTTTCAGAGAGCTTACCCTTTTTAGCTAAGCATCAGGGGAACAATGGATACGTGTCAAAGCAACACAGGCATCCAATAAAATTGTATTTTTTTTTTCATGACAAAATGAAGCTCTGAATCCTATCATTACCAACTGTATGTAAAATGAAAATGAAGTTTAAAGGTGACTTCTGGTCCCTCTTAACCAGTTACTAGTCACGTGACCGTTCTTATACCTGATCCTGAGATGCATTTAAATTCTTGGGTATAGATCTTGCAGAGAAACATTTAAAAACAATTAGAACCACCAAGAATTGAGAAGAAAGACTCCAACTAACAGTAGGAAGATACCCTGCAGAAGAAGGCTGGGGATACATATTGTTGAAGCACCTTTTTGTGCAGATGTGTAGGTTATGTGGCTGGCTTAAATCTGGGCGCCTGTGGGGTAGCCTGGAGGGATTTGTGGTTTATCTTGTCCTTGGAAAATAATCTCTTGGGGAAACTTAAAAAAAAAAAAAACAAAAGGTCGAGCTTTCCTTTTAATCTTCCTTTCCCTGTATTTTCAGTGCCTTCCTGTGACATGGCCATTTCTTCTACTCTCCTCTATGGCTAATTGTGTTCACAGTTTCTTCAGGCCTCTTAGCTGGGCAGGTATTATTACCTTGGTGCTGTTTTCATGAAGGAGGCACTAAGATCTTTCGACAGCTGCCGTTCTATTGTGTGTGCTTCGTGCATCCACTGTGAACAACCACCATTTGTTACAGGATCAACTACTATCTGTCAGGAGGCTTCTACCCCGTGGGTTTCCATGTGGTCAACATCCTGCTGCATGGTGGCATCTCCATCCTCATGCTAGACGTCTTCTCAGTACTGTTCGGTGGCCTACAGTACACCAGTAAAGGCCAGAGGGTACACCTTGCCCCCAGAGCGTCCCTGCTGGCAGCACTGCTGTTTGCTGTCCATCCAGTGCACACTGAGTGTGTAAGTACCACCCACGTGTGACAGTCTGCATGTGTATAAGAAGTAAGACATCTGTGTGCTGTCTGGTTTTCTGAAATGGGCTCTGCATGTGTTCCTCTTGGTTACAGAGTACATATCACATTGTCTTCAGGAAATACTCTCCCCATGAGATGTTTGAAACAGTGAGTTCTCGGTCAGAAACATCTCTTTATGGACAAGTAGCAGCTACCATACTGAGAGACTTTGTCCCAGTGTGCGGTGATCTTGGGTGGGCACTGTATGTTTATCCTGTGTGATAACACAAACTTCGAGGGCATGAATGCTTGATGTTGCTTAACTTTGCAGCCTAAAGGCCAGCAGTTAAGAACCCTTCCTCAGTACAGAGACTGGACGGGGCAGTTTTTATTTATTTTGTTTATTTTTGGAGGTTGATAGGGTCTTACTATGTAGGCCTTCGCTGGCATAGAACTCCCTAGCTACACCCTACTGGACTCTAAATCACAGAGATCCACCTGCTTCTGCCTCTTGAGTGCTGGGATTAAAAGTATGCACCACCACACCTGGCGTGGGACAGTTTTTCTGTGGTAGCTGGAGGTACAATTTACAAAATAACTTTCTTAATATAATCGGCATAAAAGCACTATAACATCAGATGATCTGGTACAATTTTACAGGCAGTGAGTATCCCAAAGAGGCTAAAGAAAGTGAGTGCAGGGTGTACTGAAACTCTGAGGTTCCATGGTCTCCACAGGAACTGCTCCTGAAGTCTCTCTTACCTTCCTCCTCCTCCTCCCTCCCTGGGTATCTTCCCTTGGCCACGTGATGAACAACAGTGACAGGAACCTAGCCTGCTACTCTGTAGCCTTGTCTCTGTGCCTAGGACATGAAGAGTACACTTTAGACATAGACTGTTGAGATTTAACTGGACGTGTTCGAGGTTGCCAGCAAACCCCCTTATGCACACCTGAGCACTTTGAAGATGTGAAGTGGCATGTTACTGAAGTGAAAGATTGGATTTAGTCATTCTGGAAGCACAAAACACCTGGATTAGAATGCTACATATGCAGTTTCTCTCACAGAGGACTTTAACTTCTAGCAGACATTAAAATGCCTACATTTAACTGATTATTCTGTTGAGGGTCTTAAAGTCAGTTCTAAAATGTTAAGCAGAATTCTTGTTTTTGGCATCTGATTTCTCATAATGTCTGTTCTTTGGTTTTGAGAATACCATGGAATTTTTATTGTTGTCTTCTGTATCTTTTGTGAAAGACTGTGGCCGATGCTGCAGAAGTCCACTTCAAGCTTTTATCTCTGATCTGTGCACAACCAGAACTGGTTGCAGCGTTGCTTCTCCATTCTAAATGTTTGCTGCATCTCAGATGCAGTGTATGCCTCTGTCACAGGCTTTATGGAAAAACCCTGATTGACTGTTTGCTTCTTGTCTAATTGGACATAATCATAAAACCAAAATAAAATTAAATGATTAACCAAAGGTTTTCCAAAATTCTGATTTTAAGTATTGAAAAATTGATTTATAAAAAGGTTTCAAGGCCTGGGCATGCTTACACATGTTTGTGCATATACAAAGACACACACACACACACACACACACACACACACACACACACACACTTTGTAGATAAATGCAGTTTATCTGCTAATCTTGAAAGGCCATATTTCATATCTTTGGAAGGAATTGAGGGGAATGGAGAGGTAGCTCAGCTAGTGAAGTACTGTACTTGCTGTGCAAGTATGGGAACCTGAGTTTGACCACCAGCACCAACATAGAATTCCTGGCATAGGGGTGTGTGTCTATAATCCCAGCAACTGCTCTTGAAGTCTCTCTACCCTCCTCCTCCTTACCTGGGTGGGGGGGTGTTGATTGATTTTGATTTATATCATCCAAGCAACAAATCAATTTGGTTGTAATGATATTGGGAAGGAGAAACAGATTGTACTTAGAACCAGCCAGCATAGCCTAATTATCTAGTTATGGGCCATGAGAGACCCTGTCTCAACCAAGGTGGTCCACCACTGGGTAATAATACCCAAGGTTGACATCTAGCTTCTACATGTACAACCAAACATGTGCATGAGCACATGTGTACACACATAAGTACAGGAGTGTACACGTGTGTATATACACACACACACACACACACACACACACACACACAGGTGGTAGCTACTTGTGGAGAGAAAGGAATATTTGAAAATTCTCTTCATCTCTCAGCCAATCCATGACAGCCATTTAAACTTGAATTTTGGAAAATAAGGGATAATTAAAAATCAGCATTCACAGACAGCTACTTTGCATGTTTACTTTTCATTATTTTGACACATTATCCAATTTCCTCTTATCAGCTTTTCCCTGTTATCTCCCACTCTACATTTTTTTTAATGCCCGCTTTAAACATGTGCAAAGAGCAAAACACCTGGAGCTTATCTTCAGGTGGCAGGGAAATGCCTCACAGGTGTCCTACCAGGATGGGAGAGACAGCTGGGTCTTTGCTGTGATGTGGCTATGACAGTCCCACCCTGCATGTGGCTCCCTGTGGCAGGAGGACAGGGCAGATTGGAGTAAATTTGTGTCTGTATCTGTGCGTTAGGAGGATGGAGTAGCAGCAGGAGCCCTACCAGGTTTTGATGACATGCATGTCTTTGTAATTAATAGGAATGTGTTTTGTGCCTTTACCGCCCCCCCCCCCCCCCGTGTTAATACTGAAGGTATTTTTGCCCACTGCAAATAAACACTTCTATTTTCTGTTTTATGTTATTATTGGGGTTTTTGTTTTGTTTTGTCTTGTTCTTTGTTGTTCTTTTTGAGACAGGGTATCACATAGCCAGTGCTGGGATTATGGAAGTGTACTACTATAACCAACTTAGCACCTAACATTCAAGCCATCCAGTGTGCCTGACATACAGGGTTCTGACCCTCTGACTCTAGATGGCCCCAGGCAAAGCAGGATGAAGTGATCACCCTTCAGTCTGATCCCCATCTGTGCTCTGATTGGTAGGGAGATCATTACAACCAAATTGATCAGATGATATAAATCAAAATCAATCAACATCCCCCCAGGTTAGCCATCCTAATCATTGTGAATTGTTAGTAGGCACATAAGGCCTCTGGCAGGGTACTGGTTCCCTGTAGGGAGGAGAAGCATCAGCAGATACTGCTTAGGCCCTGATCTGGATTTGGCTCAGCCATCAGGATTAGATACCCGCAAGGACTCCTTGAGGACATGAGTACCATTGTGCTCAAAGCATAGCTAAGAATGACAAGTTGCCTGGTTTCTGGTATCAGAAAAACTCAGGCCTCTTCAGGACTTCTACCCATCCATTACTGAACCCAGATGTTTTGCCAGGGAGGAAACAAGATGTGGTCTTTCCATCCCAGGCTGGTCTCAGATTCACTAGTAGCTATTTAGATGAGGCTGGCTTTGAACTCTTGTCCTCCTGCCTCTGCCTTTCAAGTGCTGGGATTATAGGCATGAACCATCATACCCAGATTTGAACACTGAAACACAAAAGGGATTAGTAGGGGTATCCTTGCCCACCTCCTGCCCATCCCCCAAATTCTTAATTCTTGTCTCTAGTAAGGAAACTCAGATGCCATCTGTTTGAGGGAGGATGTGTTGATTTTTTTTTTTCCAGAAAATCTTGACAGGAGTGTTTGAGGTAATCTGAAAGAAAAATACAACTGTTAGAGAGAAGTTTGCCTGAAAATACATATTTTACAAATACTAAAACAAAGAGAGAGAGAAAAAGAGAGAGGGAGGGAGAGAGAGAAAAAGAAGGGAGGGAGAGAGGGAGGGAGGGAGGGAGGGAGGGAGAAAGGAAAGAAGGAAGGAAGGAAAGAAGGAAGGAAGGAAGGAAGGAAGGAAGGAAGGAAGGAAGGAAGGAAGAGAATGCAAGCCTTGTCTTCCTTATGTCCATTCTCCATGGTCAGATAGAGTTTGCTCTTGGATAGCTTTTGAGACTCTATTCTGTGAGCTCTCTCTAATTACTTTTGACAACTATTTATTGAAGTGCTAAATGCTTCTTTAAAACACTTGCCATAGGTTTAT
Organism: Onychomys torridus; assembly: GCF_903995425.1. NCBI lineage: Eukaryota > Metazoa > Chordata > Mammalia > Rodentia > Cricetidae > Onychomys > Onychomys torridus. Next base: position 110,972,648 of record NC_050451.1, on the reverse strand, counting down.
TTTTCATTTGCTTTTATGTCAGGCAGTATAATCTTCATCACTTCAAGACTTGAGATTGTCTTTAATAGTTTTCCAAAAGCTCAGCTGTTAAACATTGAACTCCCAACCAGAAAGACAGTTTACCAAAAGAAAAGCTTTCCTTTAGAAAATGTGTTCACCTGTTTAAAGTTCATTTCTTGGCAGTTCTTTGCATGCACCTTAACCACCCTGATCAAAGGGGCTTCAACAGCCTGGTCCTTTTGGCATCATCCTTGGCTCTTGTCCAAACTGTTCCTTCCCCTTCAGACCTTCCCAGAAGTCCTGATTCTCCTTTCCTGCCTCTTCGTAGCTTGCTGGTTTGCATTGGGTTTGGTTGCTTCTATTCTAAGAGGGTTTGGGGTTCACTCTGTCCAAAGCCACAGCTCTAAAAGCTCCTCTCCTTGTATCCCAGCGGGAGGCCCACCAAGCCTGGATGCTCTGATCACTTCCTTACTTGCCACCAGGCCTCAGAAGCAGTGCCCCACCCCCAAGGTGTCCTTGGTCCTTTTCCTTCCTGCCACTTTGTCCTATTTCTAGAAGCACTCTGGGATTCATGAAGGGACCTAACAGGGAGCCACGCTTACCATGTGGCAGGCTTTGTCTATAGCTGCATCTCTAATTGCTTAGCATGCCCTTGATTGACAGAACTTACCTCTGAGTGTCTATAACTCATTATGTATTCATTTAACCCTCCAGTGATCCACCATGTTCTCTCCAGGTTCATGAAGCTTGTTTTGCCCCTTGCTTCCTGTCCTGGTTGATACCATTTTCATGACAAAGTCCCTGACAATTTCAGAAGGACGGGTGGACTACGGCTCATCCTGGTTGGGAAGGCATGGCAGCAGAACATGAGCTAGCTGGGCATATCCAATCAAGAAGCAGAGAGAAATGAATGATAGTGCTTAGCTCACTTTCTCCTCTTTATTAATGAAAGACCCCAGCCCCTGGAATGGTGCTGCCCACAGTAGAGGGAGTTTACGTCACTTAACTGGTTTATGAATTCCTTGATGGACATGCCAAGAAGATTGTCTCCTGGCTGACATTAGATCCTGTCAAGTTGCCAGGATTGACCATCACACTTGCCTCTCTAGGATTCCTCTCACACATGCTCTTGCTAGGATGGATTCATCAACTCATTCTGTCCTCTTATCTCTGCATGACCCTTTGAATTTCCCAGTGCACCTGTAATGGGGGACTACAATTACAGTAGACGCTTCAGCCTTTCATGTGCAAAAGGAAAACTTAAAGGCATTCCTGTTCAGCTGCTGACCGTACACACCCTTATGAAACATGTGTATGTGTACTGATTTCCACAGGCATGGAGTTTTATCTGTCCTTTGAGAAGTGATTAGTCTGCCAGTCTGCCATCCTTTAAAGTGAATTGATATATGCGACATTTGGGTGCCAGTTAGTAAAGGATACCCCACAAACTAGAGCAGTACTCATGAACAGAATTCTGTGTTTTTCCTTACATTTGGAAAGCAATTATTGGGGTAATCAGCCTGGAAGAAATGAACACAAACTTTATACAGTGTCACTGTCACTAGGGGAAAGACGGGAAAAAGGTAGAGTTGTCAGTGTTGGGAATGAGGAGAGGGAAAGGTTGGGAACTGTGCTTTGTTTGCCTCATTGGTCACTTCAGAAGCATCTCACAGGTTAACCCTCTAAACCAGTTTGAATCTGGGTAAGAGATGGCAGAGGCCGCTCAGAGGCATTAACCAATCTTTTTCTGCCTAAACTTTTAACATATTTCCTACTTTTATATCCTTTGTGTTTCCAGTCAGATTTAAATTTTGTATTTATTATTATTATTATTTGTGTGTGTGCACATACATGCATGCCTTATTTTGGGGGGTGGGGTGGGACATGCATGCCATGATACATATGCTTGCTAGAGGAAGTTTGTTCTCTCCATACCCCTTTTTGTGGATTCTGAGGATTGAACTCAGGTCCTCCAGGCTTGGGCAGCAAGTACCTTTAGCCACTGTTCCATCTTACTGGGTCCCAGGTCTTATTTTTTTAGTACTGTGCACTCAGAGCTGATAACACTTTGAATTGAAAATCTCCTAAGGGACATGAGAAACCTGGGTCACTGGTGTTCTTGGGTGTAGTGTGTTAAATAACATTGCTTTGCTAGACATGTGCCGTGCCCAGAACAGTCTGTTCAAACAGCCGGTTTCTTTCTCTTAAAGCAATGAAGTGAAGTCCGTACCAGTAAGGGTAAAGAGAGTGAACCAACTGTAAGATAAACACCACCAGGTTTGAACAGCACTGCCTACATGATGTCATAGGGTGGGGTCTAGTGAGTTGCTTGCTTTGTGTCTAAGGAACATTTTGTATATCCAAAATTAGGAATGCTTAAATGTTTTTTATGTAAATCTTTCTCCTCCCTTCTTTTAAGGTCGCTGGTGTTGTTGGCCGCGCAGACCTCCTGTGTGCCCTGTTCTTTTTGTTATCTTTCCTTGGCTACTGTCAAGCATTTAAAGAAAGTAAGCATTGTGTTTGCCTTCATTTGCCTCCTTCTTCATATTTCTGTCTTTTGGAACAGTGTTTTAACAGACAGTGAATTAGTCTGTTCATATAAGGTTATTGTTTGAGGCGCAGTAGGTCAAAGGTTTAGATTCTTCACACGTGTGTTTATTTCATTATCCTTTTCACAATGCAATATTCTAAGTCAATAATAAAGAGTTCCCATACCAGTGAGTAGCGAAGCTGAGCAGAACTACTGACACACTTGTGTTAGGGAGGGGGGCTGTTTTATTTCCAGCAAAATTACACAATTGCACACTAGCTTGGGACTCTGTAGACATTATATGTGTTTATGGCCACGCTGCCCCATCATAATTTCCAAGGGTGGATTGAAACAGCCCTGTGAGAGTCTTCACTCCATTGTCCCTCCCCCTTCTTTGCATGTAGGCTAAACCTGAGCTCTGGTTGTGTCTCTCATTCTCTCAGACATGCAGCTCCATTGCGAAATAAGAGAAGGGGGACTCTGCCCTATGCCGATGATGTCTACTTTGGGTAGGCATGACCATACCTCACACCCTTGTGTCATTTTTTAAATCATGCCCAAAGAGACACTGCATATCAGTTGATACCTAGGAGTCTGGGAACAAGTGAGTGGAATAGCTAGCTTCAAGTGTAGAGAAAAGCAAGGAGCCACTCTCTTCCTGAGACCAAAGGTGAACATGGCAGGAAGGCGCACCTCCATCAGTTCCTTGGGCAGGGCCTTGCCACTCTTGACTGCTCATGATGATCTATCTGGGGAGGTTGTACCTGCCACAGTCTCACAGCAAAGCTGATAGAGGTGGCGGCACCACTTGTGTCTTCCATAAGGGTATGAATCAGGAATCAGAGGGGGTCTCCCCCTCATGGACATATTTACTACAGGTAATGTCATTGTGTGTTCTAACATTGGCAGTTCAGTTGGAATCTGCAGGAACATAGGAGCTTCTCAGCATTCAGACTTTTTCTCCAAGAAAATTAAAACTTCAGACTTGTAGGTTGTTTTGTTTTGTTTTTTTTCAAAAATGTCTCCTTAAGTCATAATTTATTAATCTTAACATAGCCTTATTAAAACAACTATTTGGGATTAAGAATGGATTTGAGTCATTAGATGTGCTTTTTGATGAAAGTATTTATATTAAATATTAAATTTCAATAGATTTAACATGTAGGATGCATCATATAGAACCTCCCACTGCTTTTAAAGATTGCTCTTGTGAAATCATAGGGAAAATCATCACAATATTAAAAATTCCTTCTAATGAGTAAACTGATAAATTTGTTAGGCTTTTGAATGGAGTGTTCTTTCAGAATGGCGAAAAAAAAAAACCAAAAACTAAAGCTACTGTGTATTCCCTTCCTGGATTCTTTACTCTTCTGTGTTCCAATTCATGAATTTGTGCATTAATATTTATATAGAATATGTATATCTGTTTTTTAATTCCTTTATAATCATAAAATTGTTTCTAAGGGCTATCCATACAAAAAGTAATTGGTTTATGAAGCCTTTGGGACTGAGAGTTTAGCTTGGTAGTGGGTTGTTTTCCTGGCATAGGGAGGCCCCAGTTCTATTCCTAGTGCTGTAAAAGTAGAATAAATACACATGGAGTCTTTAGAAATGATGGTGAGGGTGAGGTACTTCAGTGTGTGATAGGTTTTCAGTTTATTCATACTTTGATTCCTGGGAAGTTGGTGAAAAACTGTTAGCCATATACTTCTCTTTTTTGGTTCAGTGACGCTATTTTATCACTTATACTGTATTTATTTTAGCATGAGGAAGAGATGATTAGGTCTTAAGTTTATAAATATCTCCAATAAAGTTAACTTGGACGTGTTTCGTGTTTGTAGATCAGTAGCATGGGCTCATGTGGAATCCGCTAGGATTATAAGTAGATACTGATTTGTTTGACGGTCCTGCAGCAGTGAGAAGACAGAATGATGGATGTGGGAGCCTTCACAGAAGCCCTCTGTCTGCTTCTTGTCTGTAGGCACCTCATCTCCCTGAAATTCTGGTTTCTGATTAACTTGAGCTCATTTTAAGACAGAAAAGAGTGGATCAAATGGAGCCCGTGGAGTCGCCCCACTTGATCTCTGGCATTTTGTGCTTACATGGTCTTCGGGAATTATGAAGCTGTGGTAGTTGGTAGTTTCAGGCCTCAGTGCCTTGATCCTGGAAGTTACTCTCAGCCTTGGATCTCTGCATCCTTTCTGCCCCCTAACTGTTCACTTGCCCTGGCATGCTTGAGTTGGAGATACCTTAGTTACTGCAGAGTTTAAAGTGAGTGGTTGAAATCCCCATCTCCAGAGTCTCCATCATTGTCAATTAATTTCACTGCTGTTTGTCAGCGCTCCTGGTTTTTCTGTCTTCGGAAAGATGGAATTCTGCCTTGCATTTCCATGGCATGTCCAGAGGTTCCAAGTCGTCTGAGGGGGTCTTACATACACTGATTAGTTTCCTTGCAGGGAAGCCCTTGTCTCTCTTGAGCAGGGTCATAGGCCTGACCCCCACTGTAGTTCCCTAAGGACTTTATGTCCTCATGAGCAGCCTGCCTTGCTCCTCGGACCAGCGGCATAAACCAGCCACTCAGCATAAACCTCATCCGCTCCCATCCTGTCTCCCGTGTACCACCAAGTGTCCCCTTGTCTCTTGACAGAGGTGCCATGATTCCAATAACTTTTCTATATTTGTGGTTTTCTTGACTCTTTTCCAAACATATCAAGAGTAAAATGTTCTGTTGGAGTAAGTACTAGCTCCTTGGAAACATTTCTTAATCACCATGTTGATGTTCAGCTTAGCATATATATTACCTAAGACCTATCTCTTCTAAGAGGCAAGCAAGGTCCATAAACCTTCACAGAGGAAGAACAGAAAGTTCCCTCTGCATGAAAGATGTTAGTGGAACGTGCTTGTGGTCTCTGATACTGTTCAAAAGTACCACAGGGACTCATCAATTTAGATCATTCATTCCCTCACCAATCAGTCACATTTTAAAAGCATTTCTTGTGCCAGGCCCTGTATCTAGTGCTGGGATTACAAAACCTAAAAAGACAAAGTCCATACAGCCCCATGGGGGGATTTATAGTCCCACATGTATTACATGTGTATGTGTTAGGGAGTATTATTTTAAGGTGTTACTGTTGCTTATGTTGCGTTTGTTTAACTCTGAAGCTGTGTTACTGTGTCTGTGTAGAACACCTAGTGGTCTAATAGAGAACTGGCCGATAGCAAGACAGGACAAAGGACAGGCAGGGCTGGCAGGCAGAGAGTGTATGTAGAAGCAGGAAACTGAGTGAGAGATATAGGAGCCGAGAAGGAGGAGGACCTGGGGGCAGCTACCCAGCTACACAGCAAGCCACGCAGTAAGAGTAAGATTTACAGAAGTAAGAGGACAGAAAAAGCCCAGAGGCAAAAGGTAGACGGGATAATTTAAGTTAAGGAAAGCTGGCTAGAAACTAAGACAAGCAAAGGCTGGGTGTTTATAACTAATAATAAGCCTCCGTGAGTAAATTTATTTAGGAGCTGGGTGGAGGGCCCCCCAAAAGACCAAAAACCCCTAACAACGTATATGTGTATACACACACATCATATTTAAAATACTTTTTTTTCACATGTTTGACATCATACCTAGGGATTTACATGTGCCAGTCAAGTGTTCTACCACTGACTTACATCTCTAGCCCCAGTCCAGGATGTTCTGATTAAAATACAGCTTGCATTATTTAGAATGCCTAAGGAGCTAAGTGATCCCCTTCTCCACTCTTGCTCCTGAACTGGTCCTTCCTCTCTCTCCCTCTCTGCATGTGCTCAAGAAAAGATACCTTTTCATGGCATTTGTGGAATAGATGGGGGTGGCCTTTGCACCATGAATACCTTTGACATCCTATCGGGTTTCCATTGGTCCAGCAGAACACAGCTTTTCATATTAAGAGGCATTTGAGTGTCTTATGTTTCCATGTGTCTTAACTCATCACAGTTTTCTTTTCCCTGCTTGTCAGTTCAGATGAACATAGGCCAGGCAGTCCTTATGGCTTCATGCCATGGCATAATGTTTTGCCTGTGTTTGTAAGTACTGCAGAGAATTAAAACTCTTTTGTAGTAGGAGTGCAGTTTTTACTGGAATGAAAAAGAATCATGCTGTTTAACGTGGAGGCCTAATGTTTAAAGCAACCAGCTCAAAGACCTGGTCTTTGTACTTCAAGAATTTGAATATATAAAGTCAATAAAAAGAAGGTCCGGTTTTAGTTACATGTAAATTTGATATTTGAGAGAAGTTTTTACATTGGAACTGAGTTAATACTGTTTTATAAGGGAACAGAAATTAAGTGCTCTGAATTGACTTAACTAGTTAGAGGGCTCTCTGAGAGGCTATATAGCTCCTTTTTGGTAACCTCATTAGCTTTCTTTATAGGCGCAGTCTGTATTATTATAAAGTCTAAACAATCTTTAGGCCTGAGTTTATTAGGAGGCAACTCTGCTAAGCTCTAACGCCCTGGCATTTTCAGAGAAATGGAGGGAAATCTGCTCACTGTCGTTTCCAGGGTTTTGCCTGGTTTTCTTTTTCTTTTCTTTTCTTTCTTGTGCTTTCATCATATAAGCTCTTTTGAAACAGAATCTTTTTTTAAATAAAAATGTTCTTATAAAGGCATCAGACATTTACTTTAAAAAATCATTAAATCAAATGAGTTGAAGGTACATGGAATTTTTTTTTTTAATGCCCAAACTAAAAAACGTGCTATTCTCATGAGATGTTTTGTCAATACCAAAAGCTCCTTCAAAGCCCGGTATTTCAGACTGGAGACGGGAAAGCCCTGTACAGTAAGCTTGCTAGAATGTTGAAACCAATTCCATTCTTCAACTGTTGCCTTAGACTAGGACTAGAAGTCTCCCTCACATTGGGAGGAGGGATCTTCCAGAGAGGGATAGTCTTACTACATTGTTCTAACACACACTTTAAGTTCTCAGCTCAGCCAGATGCCAACAGGATCTCAGAGTCATTTGCTTTTAATTCTTAAGCCTTTTTAACTCTGCTGCTGTCCTGTTGTAGTTCAGCCAGGAACCCAGAGTTTTCATTCCCTTTCATTTCATTTAAGATGTGTTTTTTTCTTTGACTTAGAAATCGTGATGCTTAAAAAAATAAGTGTACCCAATTGGGTTACTCATACCCTCCATCTTCTACTCTGGAGGCAGAGGCAGGGGGATTGCAAGTTTGAGGCCAGCCTAGACTACAGTATAAAAAATTGCCATAAAAATAGTTAGCTGCCTAACTGTGCCATATGGAAATATGGAAGCCTGTTTTTAGGCCTGGGGTCATTGCCAGTAGACTGTTGAGGGTGGTGTTCTATATGTATCTTGCTTCCCTGCCTTCATTTCCCTCGGTTCCTCCCTCGCTTGAATTTCTCCACATGGCCCCTGTCTGAGGACAGCAAGTCCGACTCTCATTCTGTGCATGGAAGCAGGCTTGGTTGGTTCCAGCACTTGGAACACGAGTCTGATGCTCATTGTGTAGCTCTGGCAGCTACAAAGTTGTGGCCACCTGTCGTGGTGGCGCGGTTCCCACACACACCATGACGTGCCAGTTTCGCTCGGCAGAGCTGCCAGGCAGAGGGTGGTGAAGAGGGCTAGCTTGTACAATGTGCTGCTTTTGCTGAAAGGAGAGCTTTCCTCTGCAAGGAGTGCCAGGTCGGAGGCGCATGCTTCATTAAATTGGTCACATCTGTTGGCACTTGTGGGCGTCAGTGCTGACAAGTGTCTTTCCCTCCACTCCTCCAGCATTTGCCTCCATTGACCGAAGGGACTGCATCATCTTATGTGATAGAGACACGGACTGAGGCAGGGAGGGCGTGATGGAGGCAAGTCTCCTGTGTTCTGGGTCTTAAGCTGTCGGTGTTGGCTGTGCTGGGTAATTGTCCTGGAAAGTGACCTTCCTCGAGGTGAAAGATAGGATGGCCACAACTGGTTTTGTCATGCGCTCCTGCAGTCTTCTGAGCTTCATGCGCTCTAGCAGTCTGGACAGAACTGGGGCAGTGAACTCCAGCAAAAGTACTTGTATAGAGCTGTGTACAAGTTAGAATTACCTGTCTTAGGGAGACTTTATTTCTGCCCAAATATGTTCATAAATGTAAATGTATTAGAAGCAACATTTGCTCCAAGGTTTATTTTTACTCTCTCTCACAGTTGCTTCTAAGTTTAAAATTAATCCATTTTCCTTATACTTTTTATATTACATATTTTTTAAAAATTAAGTGGCCCCTTACATGTTAGGGATACTTTCATTGTGAAGAGGTTTAAAGGCTAAATTAAAAACGAAAAGACTTGAGTTCTAACTGTATTTGTTTACACTGAAAAAATTACTAACTTTCTGGTAGTATTATGCAATTGCATATGAAATGTGGAGATATAAAAGACTAATAAATATGGAACTAAAAGAAACCATTAACTCAATATTATGTGCAAAGTAGCCCAGTGTTTCTGTCACTGTACTGAGATGTTCATACTTGTAATGAGAGTTGCTAGCATTGGTTGCCAGGTTAAAAACAGCCACAAAAACATGAAGTCTAAATTCACCTAGGTTGTGTTGCCTATTGGCCATGATTAGCAGTAGTTGCTTTGATAAACCAAGATTAAAAGTAAATCTTAATTTAGGGGAATTGCGTGGATAAAACTACACTAAACGGGGTTGACCCAGAACTCAGAGCCAGTTTCCCAGTTTAAGTTTTTACCCACCCTTGGTGGGTATATAGAAGCATTTTGCTGATGTTGTGTAGGTTCGTTGACCTTGGTTTATAATGCACAGACATACTATGTATTTGTAAAGAAGACCCCCTTGACTTAAATGTGAGATTTTAGAGATTTATTTGTTTATTTTGTGTACGATCTGAGTGTATGTATGTGCCACATGTAGACAGGCACCTGTGTGCAAAAGCCAGAGGGTGTGGGAACTTCTAGAACTGGAGTTACAGGTGGTTGTGAGATGTCTCATATGGGTGCTGGAAATGAAACCTGGGTCCTCTGGAAGAGCAGCAAGTGTTTTTAACTATCTCTCCAGCCCCAGACAATAGGGTTTTAAAGATTAAGCTTTCTAGTGTAGATTCCGAAAGACACTCTAGCACATGTGTTTGCTTTGTCGTATGGCTCGAGGTAAAATACTGGTAACTCTGTAGCAAAGAATAGATGAGAAAAAGTTGGATTTAAATCAGCAGACTCATCTCATACTTTGTAGGATTTCAGAGGTATAACTGGAATACAGACATAGCACTGTGTAGGTCATTTCATTTGTGAGCTGAGACTCTGATCATGGGGTCTGTAGACATTGCCATGTAGTAGAAAGATAACAAGGCTCTCCTTGTCCTTTTCTGTTTCCTAGTGTCTAAGTGGGCTGAAATGTAGCTTAATTGGTAGGATGCTTGCATACCATGCACAAAGCCCTGAGTCCAGTCCCTAGCTCCCATGAACCAGACCTGTAATCTCAGCATTTGAGAGGTAGAAGCAAGAGGATCAGAAATTCAGGATCATCCCTACTACATAGTGAGTTTCAGGCCAGGCTGGGATATGAATCCTTGTCTCCAAAAAAAAAAAGTAATTAGATGAATTTTAGTCTATCAAACATACAATTTTATATAGAATCAGTATAAAATGTGAAATATTTTACATTATTTTTTCATACAGAGTCTTTGGAATCTCAGCTGGGACTAGATAAATTTCAAGTGCTTGTTAGCATTAATGTCTTGCTTCTAGATAGTAGCAGGTCTGGAGTGTGGCTCTCTGCAGGTAAAGCTGTCTCCAGGTTAATAACTGACAATTGAAGGGTTTCCTTTGATCCGAAATGGCCACTAATTTCAGAGTCAGTGCCCAATAGTAACTGGTCACTGATGCTAAAGAAACTTGAGCAGAGAAACAGTGTCTTCACCACAGAGGTTTTAGCCCTGGGTGTGTTATGTCAGAAGCCAAAAGGAGGAGGTGAAGGAAGTGATTTCAGCGCTTTCTGATGATGTGATAAAGCATGACAAAAGCAAGTTGGAGAGGAAGGGGTTTATTTCAGTTTACACTTCCACGTCACAGCCCATGCCACAGGAAGCCAGGGCAGGAACTCAAGACAGGAACTGGAGGCAGGAGCTGAAGCAGAAACAGGGAAAGATGCTGCAAAGTGGCTTGTTCCTCCTGTGTTCCTCAGACTGCTTTTTTATACAACTGTGATGATGGCACTGCTTATAATGAGTCAACCCTCCCTCATTGATCATTAATCAAGACAATACACAACAGACTTTCTTCAGACCGATCTGATAGAGGCATTCTCTCAAGTAAGAGTCCCTATTCCCAGATATGTCAGGTTTGTGCCAAATTGACAAAAACCATCCAGCACAGGGCATGAGAGGTATAGTACAATTGTGAAGTGACCCTAGGGAAAAAGCTTGATAAAGCCACAGGCTATGTTTTCTGTTTTGTTTTTATACATTCCATTAAGTCTATGTTAGCCATCCATGAAGATGTCTGTTTTGAATTCTAAACTAGATAAATGGGACATGAGTCCTTCAATTTCACAACCACATAGACTTTAGCTTTATGCTACCAGGGTGCCTTCAAGAGTCATCCTTTGCATGTTTTAAAGGGGGAACTGGGACTTTGTTTCCTATTACATCCGTATGGGGGAAAATTCATCACGTTGTATTTAAGTAAAACATGAAGTAATTACATTTTTCTAGGAAGATATGTAAAATGATTTGGGGATGTGCTTTTAAAATTATGAATTTGGGAAATCATTATGTTTTGGTGAGAAGTATGAGGTGAGAATGATTTATAAATCAAATCCATAAAAATATAAATAAAACAGAACTGGTGGCGAAAGGCAAAGCTCCACAGTTTCAGGATGGCTATACTAACTATATAAGGTCATTGAGACGTGTGGACTTCGGGTCTGGCTAATCTCACTGTATAATGTTTTTTATTTGCAAGTTCTTTACAAGAAGTTTTAATAATTAAAAGAAAATGAAATCCAGATCACATGCTGAGGTATAACAGAATGAAGTGTGTTGGCAGTTATAACTGCATAGAAAAGTTAGGCTTAGAGTTTAGTGGACATAATTACAGTGGAATGAAGCTAGACTGCAGCACCTCGTGCTGGGTCTGGAACATACAAAGCCTCAAATCAGAAATTGTGATCTTTTGTTATTACATGCGTATAAGTCATTTTTGTAAGTAAAACCACCCTTCGTTTGTTTGATAGAACTAGATAAATATGTAATGGTTCTTAGAGGAAACATTGAGACTTCCAGGCCTTCATCCACCTGAAACAGACTGGAGCTTAAGCCATGAAATTTAGAAAGGCAAGCTTATGCTCAGCATAAAGAATAATATTCATAATGGACCAGAACTTAAATGAAATGGGCTGTGTTATGAGATGCTCATGCCTGTGCTGAAATTATTTAAGTCTAGGCCAGGTGGCCCCCTGCTGGAAGCATCCTGGAAAGGATTCTCCTTCATCCACTTAGAGTCAGTTGGGTACTGGTGCTGTCTGGTCACTACAGTTCTCAGAGGCAGGGTGCTGGCAATGTAACTTGCTGCCAAGGTGATGTTGGGGGTCCAAAAGATCTGGGAAGCATGTTAAAAAAGCTTGCTATTGCCATCCTTAGAATTCCTGACTAGGTAGACCTAAATGGGTTATAACTCTGCATTTTTAGCAATATCTAAGCCCAGGCTGCAGGCCCTCAACCTGAGTAGCACTGGTTTAGGCCAGTGGTTTCCCAATAGGCATGGTTCCGACCACCAAGGTCAGTTAGCAATATCTGTAACACAGTTGGTTAGAGATGCTTCTCTTATCTAATGAGTAGATGTGCACCTAAATTTCCTGTGGTATGTAGCATTGTCCCCACAGCAAAGCATCAACCAACCAAATGTCTAATCTTGAGAAATTCTTATGTGGGGCAATAAGAGAAAATCCAGTCTCTATAATATTCTGAAGAATGTCCTGATGGATTGTGGGTTATAATTATGCAGTTTATAGGCTATGGCTCCTCCTAACTTAATCTGGGGTGTCATTTAGGGACACCTATCTACAGGCGGTCAGGCAGGCCACTTGCTGTTGTAACTGCAGTAAAGCAAGTGAATTTGGAAGGAAGACTGCCTGGGAGAGTGGGGGTGTGGCTTCACAGCTTAGGTGACATTTGACAGCTTCATAGGAAGGGTAGGATTTTGCCAGAGGCATACTAGCCCAGGGGAATGGGGCAGGCAAAGGAAAATGGGAATCTGTTGAGTTGGCTACTATGTCTGGGATTGAATATAGACCAGGGAAGCTAGAGGGTGCCAGGTGGTCACAGTAGCAAGGCCACTAATGAAAGCCATATTCACAAGGGTTACCCTTAGCCTGAAGGCAACAGCAGGTGTCAGTCCTGGCAGAAAATGGTGCTGCTCGTGCTTTTGTGAGCTTCCAAGGGGTTCAGCTAGCTACAGGCTTCATCACCTTGAAAGGTATCTTAGCCCACACACAGAGGGCATGAGTAGAGATCACCTCTGGTGCACTCTAGGTCCCAGTTTATTGGTAGGACATGAAAGACTTCCATCATGGGGCTTTGCCAATCAGTCCTTAATTAAACCACAAGATTTATAAACAGTCAGTGTTTGCACACACATGTGTGCACATGCACACACACACACACACACACACACACACACACACACACACACACACATAGCATTTATTGCTGGCTTCTGGAGTGAGCAGTTTAATGAGAACCGTGGTGTACCTTGGAAACTCCACTGCATGTTTCATACATTTTATGCCAGGATGATTCACCAGCCACTCCCCTTGACTGTTGCATCAATGCTCCATAGAAATTCTATCACTCTGACCTCAGGAAGTTACAGTGGTTTGCATGCAGCATTTATCAGATGCCCCTGTGGTTTCCTCACTAGATCAAGTAATTTTTTTTTTTAAGTTTAGTGTTTGATCTGGTTTTTGTATGTGCATACAGCTAAGAACTTAGTTCTACAGTGGAAAGTGAGACTTCCTTCCCTACTCCATTTTTTCTTCACTCACTAGTTACTATAGTCAGTTTCTTATGTATTACTAGAGGTGTTCTGCTTCCATGTAATTTATAACATAGTGGCAAGTTATTCCACTATAGGTTTTCCCTATCATTTCCTAAGGTAGGTTCATTACCCCATCTTATAGATGAGAGGAGTAAATGGAAGTAACATGTTAGACGCTGTGTGTTAGTAATGAATGGCAGAGCAAAGTCCTTGTAGTAGTACCCAGACACGCTAATGATTGGTTCTCCCAAGAAGATGCAGTGTTTGTTCACTTATATGAGGACCTAGGGCTTCAAAGAGTGGGCAGGGGTGAGACCTGCCTGTGACACTGTCTCCTTCCAGCTTTTCAGCTCTGGCCACTAGATTGTATTTTCTATTGACCACAGATAGCAATGGTGTATACCTGCTTCCTCAGAAAGCAACTTGGTGGCCACTGGCCACCACCCCTGACCTCCAGGTTTCTCATCAGTTTACATGTTGAGTGTTCTTTGGACTTGCTCTTGAATGCTGAGCCCCCATAAGGGTTGCAGTCCAGACAGACCCATGACCTTTACTAGTCCAGAGTGCTAGGAAAACAAGCTGTCCATCAGTAACCATGCACCCTTCAGTGATAGGTTGGGCAGTCCGAGCTCCTTTTTGTGATAGCAGTGGGGATCATTGGAGTTATTCTGCAGTCAGGTGGATTGCTTGCAGTGTCAGAGTTTTCAGTACCACTTGTTAGAATGGTCCTGTAGTAGCCCACACATCTCCCAGTCTCTTATGCCAATGATGAGGACTGGGCTCTGCTCCTCTTTGTGCACAATGGCTCTGATTCTATCACTGAAGGGTACATGGTTACTGATGGACAGCTTGTTTTCCTAGCACTCTGGACCAGTAAAGGTCATGGGTCTGTCTGGACTGCAACCCTTATGGGGGCTTAGCATTCAAGAGCAAGTCCAAAGAACACTCAACATGTAGGGAAGAAGAAACTTGCTCTATGGAGACTCTGGATTGTGGCATTTTTGTGGCCAGAGCTTACTTACAATGCTTCTCAATGCCTTAAGATGGGACATGTGTCCTATTTAAAGAATGTTGTCCAATCAGAGTGAAGAACTGCACGTTGGCCCACCATGGGACCAAACTCAGGTTAGTGACTCTGAGGTGCATGCTTAGAATTTTACTTCCTGGTGCTGATGAAATGGAACATATTATTCCATGACTTAATGTGTTTGTTTGTTACTGGCAGGTAACAAGGAGGGAATACATTCTTCCACCTTCTGGGTGTTGCTGAGTATCTTTCTGGGAGCAGTGGCTATGCTGTGTAAAGAGCAAGGAATCACTGTGCTGGTAAGAGTTCAGACACAGACAGGGCCTGCCTTTTGTACACATGCATTCCCTCGGAGAGAGACACTGGGACATTCCACTCCTGTGGCCTCCTCTGCTTCTGTATGTCAGCAGCCTGAGGTTTTAGCCCTTTTTGTACTAACAGTCTTGGCTGCCACAATGCCAGCATTTCAGATGGGGAATTGACTGGTTCTTCTGACTGTGACTAGTGAATGGTGGGAATTGATCTGTGGGAAGTTCTTAGGGAAGGGGTGTAGTTCCTTGTAGACTGGTCCCTTAGAGAAAAATAAAAGAATGGTTGGAGTTTCCTGGGACGCTCTCATACTTAGCAATCCTGTATACAAGGAACACAATGCCAGCCACAAAAACCTTGTAGGCATCCACACCCTTGGCTCTTCTCTCACCCAAAAGTGAGACTTGAGTCAATGCTTGAGACACCTTGACCTGATTAAGTCCAGTTCAGGGCTTGTTTTGCTTTTGTGGTTCCAGCAAACAAACCCATACCTTGTGCCAGCAAGGCAAGCACTGCACTACTAAACTGGATCCTCAGTCCTGGCTTCTTTAACATTGTATGTTCACAGCCCATTTCCACCAGGTATATTTTTACTTAACCCCAGGTATATAATATAGGTATATAAGATAAGCTTACAAATCAAACATTTACTAATAAATCATAAATTTATTTTAAAGCAATTCTTTGGTATATTACAATATTGCCAACAACCAGGATATATTTGCATGCTGTGAGGTGGATATATTGGTCTAACAAAATCCAATCTAACAAAACACTAATTTGATACTTCAATGCTTTTGAATGATGATAGCAAAAGATTAAAAGTGTTATTTTCTTTCATTAAACCATTATGTTTCTGTAAGAGCAGAGAACTTGGTATGTAAAGAGATATAATTCATGGCATGGGGTAGTACAGAATCTGAGCACGATATTTGGGGCATTGTGTGGTATGATGGCATACAGAGTGGAGAGTGCATTCTGTGTGTTCAGAACCCAGGCTTCAGTGAGGTTGCACAATGGACCCTGGGTGGGGGCTCCACAAACACACTGGACTCATTATGTGTTTTGATTTTGATTTAATTTTTGGTTATTATGTATTCAAAGACTTTTGCCAGGTTTTTTGTGGTTAATTATATGGCCTCACATGGGATCATGACCCACAGTTTAAGAAGCCTTGGCCTAGTTAGTCTAGTGTTTAAAGAGGTGTGTAGAGCGAGTGAGATGGCTCAGCAGGTAAAGGGGACTGCTGCCAAGCCTGATGATCTGAGTTTGATCCTTGGGACCCACATGGTGGAAGGAGAGGACTGACTTTTACAAGTTGTCCTCTAACCTACACACACACACCATGGACTACATGCCATCCACCCCAAATAAACTTCTTAGAAGGTTCCTTCCATGCAGGATGTGCCTCGTTACACACTTACAGTTCTGAGAATTGAAGTTTCTGTGGCATATATAGTACATGCATCATCTTCACTGTGTTTAAATTGTGGGATACATTCTATTTAGTAAAATACAAGAAAAGCCATGTTCATAGAGCAAATTCTCAGTGAGTCAATTATTGGGAGAGAAAACCAGTCATTGAATGACACCTCATATGGATGCTAGTGAGCTAAGTGTTGAATGTGTTATTCTGTCCAGCCTCAACTGCCAGCACTAAAGCAGGCAGGACAGGGCTCCCTAAGCTGGTGGGCACACACTTCTAGATCTCATATGAATAGAAGCTGGGATTAAGTCTGAGGAACAGAGACACATTAAAAAAACCCACTACCCTCCTCCTCCCATATAGCCTTTCTTGACCTTGTATCATTACAGGAAAGCTTAGAAACCAAGGATATGAGCCAAAAAAATGAAAAGTAAAATGTGGTAGTTGAGTGACCACACAGGAATAGGTTGGGAGAAAAAGAACAGAATATGGGGCTTGATACAAGTCAAAGGAAAGATTAGTGGTTTTATCGAGCTCTGTCTATACGACAGAGGTTAGCAAGCAAGGATGTGATGAAGAATTACTGTGTAAAGATACCTAAGTCTCGAGCTAGAGATGGCTCAGTAATTAAAGGCACTTCTTACAGAAGGTTCAGGTTCAGGTCCCAACACCTATGTCTGGCACCTCACAACTGCTTGCTTTAGTTCCAAGGGAACTTCTGTGGGCACCAAACATGAGTGTAGTGCATTTACACACGTAGGCAAATACTTATACACATAAAATAAATAAGTTGTGTTATTTTATTTATTTATTTAGGTTTGGGGTTTCTTTGTTGTAGCCCTGGCTGTCCTGGAACTCGCTCTGTAGACCAAGCTAGCCTTGAACTCAGAGATTGTGAGTGCTGGAATTGAAGGCATGTACCACCACGACCCGGCAATTTTGGTTTGGTTTGTTTTTTTAAAAATTCTTAAGTCTCTTGAGTTAGTTTTTTATTTAATGTTTACTTTAGAAACTAGCCATAGTGACTCAAACCTGCAATCTCAGTTCTCAGGAGACTGAGTTGGGATGATTGCCTGTCTGGAACTATCCTGGGCTATAGCATGAGTTCCAGCCTTCAATTGTTTTTCTTAACCTTGTCTATGTGAGTATTTTAATAAGCCAGAATATTCTTGTGGCAGGGGAGTCCTATGCATTGTAAGTCATTTAGCAGCATCCCTACCTGTAGCCAGTAGAAGCCAATAAGAATCCCTTAGTTGTCCTAAAATGCCTGTGGAGATTTCTAGGCACTCCTGCGACAGAGACATCCTAGTGGAGATTGCTGCTCCGAAACCTGATACTAATATCAAGTGTGCTTGAGGACTAGTGGTATCCACAGCAACAGCAGCATCCCAGAGCTGGCTAGTTCAGGGTCTCTGCCCCCTCCTCAGACCTGCTGAGTAGGAATCCCATTTAGCTAGGACTGCAGGTTACTCCAGAAGTTATAACACATTAGAAACGCTGAAGATTAGGTTGAATTTAAATAGACTCTGAGCATTTTGACGCTGCCTTTAACTTGGACAGAGAAGTGAGTACCAATCTTGTGTTTGGCTCAGCCCTCCTGATCACATGATTATGTTACCCTTCGGTGGCAGTCCCACAGCTCCAGGTGGAGGTGTAAACAGTGTGAGAAGGTAGTAGCAGCAGACAGGGAGTTCCTGTCTTCTGGAAAACAGTTTATAGTCAAACAGAGATGGTCTTCCATGACCCATGATGATCGTGTGTCGCATGAGTGAATAAAATCAGTATTCTTTGAAGTGTTTAACCCGGCAGTGGCCTGCGGATTGGATAATTAGTGACTCCCAGCATTTGTGGGAGAGGGTTCAGCAGTAGTGCCATCCTTGCTCTGAAAACCACAAATTACCACTGGCTTTGATGATCCCTGATCTTCTTTGCCACAAAACCCCATATTAAAAAGAGCCTAGTCACGCAAGGGCAGCTTTAACCAGAGACACTGTGGATATTCCGACCCCATTATGCAGACTGGGCAGTGGATTCCCGTAGATGATACTGCCTTCTGAAGTCATCCACAGAGTAAAGATTAGATCCAAGGTGTAAGTATACTTTGAATGGCTGTCAAAGCAGCCTGACCATCCTGGTTGTAGTGGGACACGTTAGTGCAGGCAGAGCCGTGGGAGCAACCCAGTGGTTTCGCACAAGTCCTTCATTGTTTACCTAACAGTAGTGAGCAGTTCTACACAGTATCTAAGGAGGCTTGCTTGTACACACACTAGCATCATTCATGTGCAGTATCCAGAGTTGCTCTACTGCAACATCACAGCCAGAAGGAAGGGGACACAAAGAGAAGAGAGTCCAGCTTTTAAACTAAAGCTGCAGAGGAGTAGTTCACTTCTTCCCTTGCTCCATATGCCACCCACGTGACCTGACCTATCCCTAGATTCTCTTCTCCGTAGGTCAGACTTGGAGATGGAATCCAGCCCTGTGCCCAGGGAACAAAAACACGAGTACACAATTAGAGCTCTCCTTCAGAGAGTGGTGTGTGTCTGCCCTGTTCATCAGGCCTCAGTCAGCCAGTTGGAGTTTATGTACGAGGCTGGGTTGGTGAGATTGATGGTTGATGTTCTCTTTTTATGCTTAGTTATTGCCCAGATAGCTGACCACTCTTTCAGTTACAGATAAGGAGGGAGGGAACAAAGACAGGAACTTCTCACAGGAGCCCCAAAGTTTTAGCTATCTGGAATCTTACAGTGCTCCTAAATGTAGGCCATGGGATCATTACTGCCAGGAACTCACTAGATTATCACTGGTGGAGTTCACACTATGGGTTAGGTTCATCCAAACATATGGCTGTTCTTCTAAAATACCTGGGAGTTTGTCCATGGTCATCTTCACATTTCTTGTCTGGGTTAAATAATGAAAATGTGACTATAATTTCTGCCCCATCAGAGCCAGGCTCTCTGGACTAACTGAGACTTTGATTCTTAGGGCTTGAATGCTGTCTTTGATATCCTGGTGATAGGCAAATTCAACATTCTGGAAACTGTCCAGAAGGTACTACATAAGGACAAATCATTAGAGGTGAGTTACATGCTTTTACCTTGAGCCCAGACGTAGAAAATGTCAAGTACCAGCCAATTTAAAATGCTGTTTTCCAGGTATTTCTTATGGTTTGAATTCTAAAATAGGCAACTTTTTAAGCACTGTGTCACATGGTTTAGGTAGAATGATCATACTTGGGGTTGGCATGTTTGTTTATTTTGCAATACTGGGCATTAAACCCAGGGCCTCCATCATTCTAGGTAAGTGCCCTATAATTAACCTATGTCTCCAGCCCTTTTTTCTACTTTTTATTTTGAACCAGTCTTACTAAGTTGCCTAGGCTGGACTTGAACTCTGTATAGCCTTCAGGCAGACCATATGGCCCAAGGTGTCCACACACCTGTCTCAGCCTCCTAGATACTTGGGATTACATGCTGTGCTTTAGTTGAAAGCCTTAAACAACAAGAACTTCATGGTGTCCTTTCAGAACATTGGCGCACTCAGGAATGGAGGCCTCCTCTTCCGAATGACCCTGCTTACCTTTGGAGGCACCGGCATGCTCTATGTACGCTGGAAAATCATGGGTACAGGTCCACCGGCGTTTACTGAGGTGGACAACCCAGCCTCCTTTGCAGACAGCATATTGGTCAGGGTAAGTATTGAGCCTGGACTTCTTTTTGATTCTTTTCTTTCCCCATCATCTATAGACCAGTGGTTCTCAACCTGTGGTTCTCAACCCCTTTGGGGGTGACCAACCCTTTCACAGGGGTCACATAACAGATATCCTGCACATCAGATATTTACATTATGATTCATAACAGTAGCAAAATTACAGTTATGAAGTAGCAGTGAAATAATTCTATGGTTGGGGATCAGCACACATGAGGAACTGTGTGAATGGTTTCAGTGTTAAGAAGATTGAGTACCACTGCCGTTAGATCCTTCATCCTTCCCCATCTTCATCCCCACCTACCACCACATTCCCAAGTCCCTAAAAAATGGATATATCCTGTTTTACTGTTAAAGATAAAGCCAACTTTTTTTTATTATGTTGTTGGGAAGGATACGTGTTGGGTCTTTATATAGTTATCTCCTGGTGTCCATGGGGAATTAGTTTCAAGAGCCCCCCATAATTCCAAAAACCAGGGGTGCTGGAGTCTCTTTAATAAGGTAAGAGTGTTTACATATAACCTACACTCATCTCCCCTATGCTCAAAACTGTCCTCAGATTCTACACTGCAGCTAACACAATGCCTGGTCTCTGTTCTTACATGATTCAGTGAAGTCCTCACTGCTCAGTAGATTTAAGCTTTGGACTTTGAAACTTACTGAAAACTTTTTTCTTCCAAATATTTTCAATCTGTGGTGAAATTCTAGGTTTGTGGAATCTGTGGATTCAGGCCCACAGAGAAGAGAGGACCAACCATGATTCCTTTCATGAAAAGAAGGAAAAAGAGCCCCTTCTGTGATGATGCCCATCTTACTAACGTGCTCTCTGACCCTGTTTCTGTTGCTTCAGGGAAACCAGCATGGCTGAATCAGGACAAAATGTAATAACACATTGCTATTGCAGGAGTCTGATGGTATCAGGATTATTCACTTAGGTTCGCCTGTTTTTCTAAAGATCTCAAGCCAGATTCCTAGCTGTGCACTTTACAGAGAGAAATCAAGAGACTGCTCAGGGCTGAGCTCCATTTTTAAATGTTAGGTGCACTGTTGACACCTGAGCCTGACCATGTCAGAGGCATTAGGTAATACTGTGTAAATGAGCCATAGCCTGGCCAGAAATACAACACCTGCATTGCCTGGCCCAGTGGCTTGGCTGTATTCTTAAAGTATTAAAATCTGTATGCATTTAATAAATTACAGATTACAGTCCTCTACTCAGAATACAAATGGCCAGTATTTCATTTTACACAACTGCTTCCTGGAACAGGAGCTTATGAATACCTCGGAAGTAAAGTTAGGATATATGTGTTCTTTCAAGTTCAGCATCAAGTAAGTGTTTGTTTTTCTTTTGATTGACAGGCCATAAACTATAATTACTACTATTCATTGAATGCCTGGCTGCTGCTGTGTCCCTGGTGGCTGTGTTTTGATTGGTCAATGGGCTGCATCCCCCTCATTAAGTCAGTTGGTGACTGTAGGGTAATTGCTCTAGCGGCACTTTGGCTCTGCCTAATTGGCCTAATATTCCAAGCTCTGTGCTCTGAAGATAGCTGCAAGAGAAGGTAAGAGGCAGCATGGAATTTTAACTTCTACCCAGAAGCAGTTTGCTAAATCCAATGCCCATCACTTTTAATAGCTCTGTGCATAGGATATCTAAGGACATTTGTTCTGCATATATGGCTACAAGGTGGGAATAATGACTGGCTTCAACTAGTAGGAAAGGAAGTTGGAGGAGCAGCAGACTGACGGCTATGTGCCCCTCACCCCCAAGTAGCACTTGGAGATCTCCCTGTAGGAGGTAAAGTGTAATTTATGGTCAGAACAGAGAGGGTAATTGACGTGTGTTGGGTCCATTATTTCACAGTTCTTCAAAGAAGCCCTTGCAAATTCTGTGCTGATCCTTTCTGTTGTTGGGCACAAAATAAGTTGCAGCCCCAAAGAGATATTAGACTTTTTCAACAGATAAAAAGGTCTTTTGCAAAGGGTTATTGAGGAAATAATTGGAGAAAACAAACATGTTCTGTGAAAATGAAAACTGTTTAGGGTGATTTCCACAAAGCCTAAGTGCACATGATATTAAATGAGTAATTTCTCAAAATAAATGAATGTTTTCTGCTTATGTGTGTCCTTAAATTGGTTGATGATTCTAAAGAGCAATGAACTTTAGCCCCAATTGGTTCATTTATACATGTGAAATAGAATTTAAAACAAAATACTGTAAAGCACGACGTCCCAGAAGAAGCCACCAAATGTGACCTCATTTCTTCATTTGCACCTTTGCATGTGAGACAGAGAGACATAGTCTCTCCATAAACATGGTCTGCAGATGCTAGACTGTGTTTGTGCTTTACTGGTTGTGACATAGTAACAAAAAAAATGATAATTATTTCTTTCAAATTTTACAAAGTTTAATTAATCTATTTCTGTATTGTTCTGGTTGTTGTGGGGAAGTCATATTAAAAACTACATGGATTTATTGGGGACCAATGTTCGCTAATGAAGGAATGGACTAAATGTAATCTTTCTGAGTTTATTGATACAAGCATATGATTTGGATGTCTCTCCCATGTACTGGCTCCTGAGTACCTTGCTCTGTGCTTTCAGCTATCTCCCTCTACTGATTATGTCTTTTCCTTGCTAATATCTTTTCTAAATTGATGGCAAGAAACAAAGAACAGTCTCTATTGTTGCTTATGTCATGTAAGGAGCTTTTCTTGAAAAGTCTAAAACTAGCCATTTATGTAAATGCTTTTCATCTTCCAGAATCCTTACTCTGGGTCTGGGATTTCTTGTGATTCCCTTCCTTCCTGCAAGCAACTTGTTTTTCCGAGTGGGCTTTGTGGTTGCAGAGCGTGTTCTCTACCTCCCCAGCGCTGGGTACTGCATGCTGCTAACCTTTGGATTGGGAGCCCTAAGCAGACACACCATGAAAAAGGTACCTTGGGTCTGGGGAGATGATTCTGTGGGTAAGGAGTTCGAACCACAGCACTAATGTAAAATGCTTGGCATGGTTTTGCATGCCTGTAACCCCAAGCTTAAAAGCTCTAAGCTAGGCAGATCCTGGGAACTCACTGTCCAGCCAGCCTAGCAGAAATAGCCAGCTTCGGGTTCAGTGAACAACCCCCTCCTAAGAAGTAAGGTGAAGAGTGATGAAGGAAGACACTTGATATCCCCTTGTGGCCTCTACATGGGCACAGGTGGATGCTCACACCTGTGTACCCATGTGTATGCACCACATATATGTATACACCAAAAAGAAAAAAGAAAAGAAAAACATACCAAGCCAGAATGCTGCCACCATTACCATAACCACCACATGTTGCTTACTATGACGTCTGCCAACTCTGTTCAGAAACCAGTTGCCGCTATTATCCTGGGCATTCTACTCATCAACGCACTGAGATGTGTGGTTCGCAGTGGCGAGTGGCGGAGCGAAGACCGGCTCTTTCGAAGTGCCCTGTCTGTGTGTCCCCTCAATGCTAAGGTACCTTGCCCACTAGATTCCTCCTCAGAACACTTCACTGGAAGACGTAAGTCCTCCAGCAGAGTAAGAACATTTACCATGGAACAGTCAGTCACTAGTGTTAACCATCATCAAATATTTGGGTTTTTGTTTTGGTTTGGTTTGGTTTGGTTTGTTTGTTTGTTTGTTTGTTTGTTTGTTTTTTAGTGAGCTTGTTATAGTTGCTTATATTTAGCTAAAAGAAATTATTATATTCAAAAGAAATCATTAAAACTAAGTAGTATCAATAGACAGATTTAAAGTTGTGCCCAACCTCCAGTTCCTATTGTCTCCTCACTTTGAAGAGACTGGGAGTGGGAGGGTGTCTCCTCTCCAGGCTAGGGCTGCACACAGCTCCTATCCTAATCTTTCAGAGCACACCTTTCAGAATCCACACTCTGGTGACAGGAGCTGGCCTCCTTCTAGCTACAATATGAAGATGGTAATACCTGTGGATAGGCTTGGAACTTTAAAATAGATGGCCGCACACCAGTGCCGATGCATATCACCCTGAGTTCTCTGCTTGGTGATGCCTCTTGCCGGATTTGAGAAGCATGCATGTATGTATGTGCTTTTAAAATTGGCAGTGTTTTTGTTGGAGAGATCTAGAGGGGATTTATCTCACTTGTATTTTTGGTTAAATCTAAGCTTTTTACTTACGCAGCTGTGCAAACTCTCTGTGTTCTTTTTTGTAAGGAATAATGCCTGCCTGCTAGGTTTCTTGTGGAGTGAATGATGACACCATAACACAGTGGTCAGCACATAGTAGGCACTCTGGAAATGTTAGCATTTGAGATTTCATGTTCATTTGGCTTCACTGAACAGTAAGAAGAGAATTCCATTGGCTGAATTTGGGCCAAGACTCTAGGGTAGAAGTCTCCTGTTAGTGTACAGATTATTGTGTCATACTGATAGCTGCCTTAGCTCATTTGATTGGAATTGCCTAGAGTGTGTCAATGGATCCTGAATGGGGGAGTGTAGACAAATTGCTAAATGGTCTTATAAATGAAATACACGAAAGCAGCTATTGGGATGAATGCTGAAAGATCAGAGAAGCAGAACAAGCCACAGCTAACCTCACCTCACCAGCTCTTCAGCCAATCCTGTCTCCTCAAACTGGAAGCCGAAATGGATCTCAACTGAACTGCTGCTAAAAGCCTCAAAGCTTAACCAGACTCTAGTTCCTGGTCCTCATGCCTTATATACCTTTCTGCTTCCTGCCATCACTTCCTGAGATTAAAGGTGTGAGTCTTTCCCAAGCAAAGACATGAGATCTCAAGTGCTGGGATTAAAGGTGTGTGTCACCATGCCTGGATGTTTCCAGTGTGGCCTTGAACTCACAGAGATCCTGATGGAACTCTGCCTCCACAGTGATAGGATTAAAGGCATGTGTGCCACCATTTTCTGGCCTCTATGTCTAATCTAGTGGCTATTCTGTTCTCTGACTCTCAGATAAGTTTATTAGGATGCACACTATATCAGCCACAAGGGAGTTTTCTCAAGTTGAAAGCAGTAATTTCAAACAAAGTTATATAAAGAAAACTAGTGAGCACTTCACATCTTACCATGACCCCAAAGTGAAGACAAGTCTATAAAAGCTGTGACTCCTTGCTTGCCCTTTTAGGTGTTTGTTTGTTTGTATCACTCATGTTTTATAGTTAAGAGTCTTAGAAAAAGTGATTTACTTCAAGCTTTTGTCTTTGTTTTGCTGAGCAATCACTATCTTTTGTAAATGAACTTTATTAGCAATTTAATTTCATGGATGTAAGATTCTCTTTACATTTACTTCCCTGCATGGACAGCAGTAATTGCCCATTCTATTTATATAGTTCCTTACTATAGGGAACTCTAGTCTCTACACAAGGTGTTATAATTAATTCCATTATCCTTCTGCTAAGGATTTAGATATAGGGCATTGCTTCATTTTCCCAGATGAGAGAAACTAAAAAGGGGGTAGCTGGCACTATTTAGGTTAGTGATTTGAGTGTCTGGGCAGAGATCCAGCTTGGTGTTTTGCTGTGCCCAGGTGACCGTAGTAAACAAGGGATACGGCGTATATTTGCTGTCTTGGCCTGAATATCTTCCTAGCATGTGAATTTAGCCACAATAGACTGGAAACCAGACAGTGTACACATGGACATCACATGGCCACGAGTATGTGTGTTTCTCGTTTTAACTAGGGTGTGCATAAAGACCTCAGCTTCAAGCCAGTGCTATGATAATTGTTCTTCTCCAGAACTTTTCTCAGTGCCATTTCTGTAAGCAAGATAGAGTTTCTGTTCTGTTTTAAATGTTCCTTTATACACTGAAGTGTCAAGTTGTCTGTTTTTCAAAAAGCTGTGTTGATCTCGGGGAAGAATGCTCCCTTTGGAAACTGCTGTGTCCTTTCCATCCTTTTCCAGGAGATTTGTTTTCTGCCTCTGAGTATTAAGTAAGCGGTTGGCATCTGGCTATTGTTCAGACCCAGGTTTATAAACTGAGATTCTCATTTTTTTTTTTTAACTTAGAAAGCTTGAGATATCAGTATAGGTAATACTGGTCCCTGGCCTGCATTGAAATTACCCACAGTGCCTTGCATGTGGTAAGTGCCTAATATTAGTTATTGAATTGGGCCAAATGGAAATTGTGTTCATCAAGTGTACCGTTTGTGAGATTCCAAGCACTGAATTTATTGGCAGTCATTTTAGTTTTCAAGGCTTAAACATATGTTTCATTTAATACCAACCCCATGATACAGTTCTAAATTATTTTAACAATGAAAGGACCATATACTACCCCAAGATATTTCCTTAAGGATGATTACTGAATTTTTTTGTGTTTAAACATTTTAGGTTTAGCAGTCTTCAACATCGGCAGAATATTTGAAATAGCCAGTTTCTAAAGCAATGGTATTGAAAGTGCCCTTCATTGTGGGTGCTGTTACTTTTTTCCCCACTGTCACTTGGTGGCAGTGGCTGTTTTAATCTAGCTTCATTGTCTCAGCATATGATGTACAAAGGTTGGAGGGAAAGCTGGATAAATGGCTTCTCTCAGTCTTTCATATACCACGATAAAGAAAAACTCTCATTTTTTAAACACTACCAACAGAAGTGTGGGCGTCCAGTCTGTTTTCTGCAGTGTTTGGCCCAATCCAGACAGATGTTTTCTTTTCACAGAATTCCCTGTCGAATCCATAGAGTGAAAATATCTTCTTAATTTTGGACTGCCTTCTAGGCCTGAATCAGATTTCTGATTCATTCTGTTTAAATAACAGCTATCCAGCTTTTTACAGTGGCCTGTCCCCTCCCCTGGGATTCTGGCCTGGCATTCTGAGTGTCTGGCAGAACCCTGACCATGCTGCAGAGGGCAGCTGAACTCTTTTTGAGGGCGGGCGGTTTATGGAGAGAACAAAGGAAAGCAGCAGGAGCTGTGGGCAGAAGAGGCGGGAGCCATGTGACATCTGAGTAGAAGCTGTATTTGTATCCTGGTGACCAGGAGGACATGCCTCTTGGCGGCACCCTCCAGCTTTCCATTCTTTTGTGCATGGAATGGGATGAGGCCACAAATACTATGGCCTGCTCCGGCAATAGTGTTTACTGAACCACTTCCAAGCTGTAATGTAAAAATGAAAATACCTACAAATGGATAGTATTGTGGTCCAGGAAGTTTTGTGAGTGAGGTGGGGTGGGGGGTGAGGAAGGTGGAGTATTACATCAACCTAACATTTCTCTGCTTTGGATTTCTTTCATTGAACTAGGTAAATACAAATGTAATTATTTTAAAACTGACTTTGAAAGGAATCTGTAACACATGAGCTCATTGAATGGCATACTGCCCTGAACCCTTCCAGAAATCCAAGCATATCTGAGGCAGGGCTGTGACTGGGTTGAAATTAACAGTGTAGGATGGGTTCATCTTCAGAGCGCAGTGCTCCACCCCTGCTCGAATGCTGTTTCAGGATTCATCCATTTGCTAGGGTCACCACTGCATAATGCCTGAGACCATGAGCCTGTAGCGACCGAGATCAGTTCTAAAGGCTAGACCTCCAAGACAAAGGTGCCAGCAGGGCTGCTTTCTGTGAAGGCCTCTCCCTCCATGTGTCCTCATGTGGCTGTTCCTGTGCACAGTCTTCTTGTCTGTCTGTATGCAGTCAGAATGGGTTGGGGCTCCCTGAGTGACCTCACTTCTCCTGATTACACCTTAAAGGCCAGGTCTCCACAATCACATTAAAAGGTCCTGGGCTCATTGTATAAACACTAAGGGAACTATATTTTGTCCATGACACATCGCAGAAGACAGTTGTTGGTGTCAAGAAGAAAAGCAGATGGTGTGGTGAGGCATCCGAGTAGCCTAGAACAATCAGCCATCTTCACCCAGCACCTGGGAAGCAGGTGTACTGTGGTAAGAACTGGGCTTAGGAACTGGGGTTCAGATTCAGCCTCATGGTTTCTAATAAGATGCTTAACACCAAAGCAACTTATCAGCTCAGAAGGGGAGGCAACTCCCTCAGCTCAGAACTGCTGTGGGGAGAAGGTATTGACCAGGAGCATGTCAGATCTTGGTGGCCCTCAGTATGAGGTAATGTATGGTATTGTTCATCCCGTCCTGGGATTACCTCTGGTTTTATGGTTCTGGGAAGAGCTTTTGATTGTCAGTGGAGACCTCAGATGATGTTTCAGGGCCAAGGCCATCCTGTTTTTCAAGTCTAGGTCCCAGCTCCCTTTTTTGTTGTTGTTGTTTGTTTTAATGGTGGTTTTGAGATAAGGTCTCAAGTAGCCCTAACTGGATTTGAACTTTCTGTGTAGCCAAAGATGACCTTAATCTGATCCTTCTGCCAGTACTTTCCAAGTGCCAGCGTTGCAGGCATGCACAGCACACCTGACATTTCTCTGTACTATATTCTGAAACATGCATAACAGAAAATACTCTGCATCACCCCCCTCCAAATGTCCTCGTTCTAAAATGGTTAAGAATTTCTCATTGATTTTCAACTATGAGTCCTGTTTCTTCAATCTTCTTTGCAAATGCCTTCTTTACTCATTAATGATTATCTCGTGTTCTCTTTCATTCTTGTTTGTTTCTTTGTTTATTGGTTTTTCAAGACTGGGTTTCTCTGTGTAGCCCTGGATGTCCTAGGAACTCACTTTGTAGACCAGGCTAGCCTCAAACTCATAGAGATCTGCCTACCTCTGCCTCCTGAGTGCTGGGATTAAAGGTATGCGCCACCACTGCCTGGCTTCTTTCATTCTTAATGTACATAAAACTCTCATCATATAAATTAACCTTTTTAAGACCAACAAGGTAAGTTAGTAGGTAAAGGTGTTTGCTGCCTGCCCTCAATTAAGGCTTGATGAAGACATGAGAATGTGGCTTCATAAGGAGAGAGACTTGGCCTGCACACTGTTATAGTAAACCAGAAGTGACCTTCTCTGAAGGAAATGCCAGGACACATAACACACACACCCACTGTCTTGCCATATGATAGTTTCCACTGTGTTCTGAGTTATCACCAGGGACAGCCCCCACCCCCATCCCTTAGACTTCACAGTCTCTCTCTTAAACTGAGCAAAATACATTTCTGTATTTAAAAAAAAAAAAAAATGGCAGCCTGTGGCATTTTGTTGTATCAAAGGGAAGCAGGAAGATAGGACTTACATCAGGGTAGAGAAAGGGCATGGAGTCAGGGAAGCTGGATGGTGTGTGAACAGCAACAGGTATCTGATCACCAACAAATACCCAAAGACGGAAGCCAGGCTGGAAGAGCTCCTCCTTCAGGCTTAGACTTTAGAACTGAGACGAGCAGTGCTTTGTGGCGCCCAATTGGTGGCATCTTGCCATGACAGCCCAAGTACACTGACCTTGTTGTTCTCAAGCAGGGCCTCAACAACCTGTTGTTGCCTGGCTGCTCCTGGCCAACCTGAATTCCTGCCCTCAGCACTCCAGCAACCCTCACCCTCTGTCCCAACATCGGCTTCCTTTCATCCCTGCACTCTGCATGGGCTGCCTCTTCTTCCCAGGGCATCCTCCATGGCAAACCTTTCCCTAAGAGCTAGGTTCAGATCCCAGCCAGGAAATCCATCCCTCAGGCTCTCTGAAACCAGGACATACCCTTTCCTGCACAGCCCTGGCAGCCTGTGCAGTGACAGGGGTACTGAGGTAGTAGTTTAGTGGGTAGCCATGGGTGCTGTGAGACAGGACTTTGGGCTTTTGCCCCCATGTTGTCCCCAGCTGCTGGTACAGTGCCATACTCAATCATCATCAATCACTGCCTGAAGGATGAGGGATGATGGTCAATGTTATTTGGTACCTTCTTAGTTTAGGCTGCCATTAGAGAACACTGTGAACTGGGGTTTAAATCATAGATTTTTACTTCTCAACCCTCTGGAGGCTAGGGAACCCACAGTGAAGGCACCTGTGAGCAATGGTGCCTGGGAAGGGCCTTTTTCTAGTTCAGGGTCAGCCATCTTTTTAGTGAGACCCTGACATGACTAGGAACGTGAGGGAGACCCACCTTTATGACTTATTCACCTTCCAAAGTCCCCACCTTCTAACTCCTCAGGTTAGGAGTTAGGATGCCATTGTATGAATTTGGGGGTGGGGGACAAAAACATCCCACTCATGATTCAGGGAGTAAAATGCTTGCAATGCTACCTGAAGAATATGTGGGACCAGAAAGGACTGGATTTGGGGGAATGATAGAACTATTACTTCTGTCTCAGGTCTGTAGATGACTGGCTTGTGATCTCAACTCTAAGGTTTGTGAGAGAGGAGGACGCGGGGCTTCCCAGACAGCTTAGTTTTGTGACTTTCTGGTTTTCTCTGGGGGTGATACAGCCACTTTCCTTCCTGTCACATTCACAGCTGTGTCTGCTTATTGCCCCCGCCTTGTAATCTGTTCTTATAGCTTCTTACAGAAGCCTATAACCACCCCCATAGGGCTTTTTAGTTCTTGCGGATGTGTTTTATTTTGTTTTGTTTTAAATTCCTTTCCCTTCTGTCTTCAGTTAGAAGATTCATTATGTGTCCAGCTCTGAACAAAGAAGTCCATGTGCTTGCTGATAGCCAAATTGTCACCTGTGTTTTCAGGTTCACTACAACATTGGCAAAAACCTGGCTGACCAGGGGAACCAAACAGCGGCCATCAGATATTACCGGGAAGCAGTCAGGTACACACGTGTGCATGGGTCTTCACTTTCCAAGATGCTTGACTCTTCCCTGAAAAACTCTTCGATCTTTGCTGATTTCTAAGTGTTGGGTGAAAACAAATGAGCAATAACAGTCTGTTTGGCTTTTCTCTCCATTTCCAGACTAAATCCCAAGTACGTTCATGCCATGAATAACCTTGGGAATATCTTAAAAGAAAGGAATGAGCTCCAGGAAGCTGAAGAGTTGCTGTCATTGGCTGTTCAAATTCAGTAAGCAATTTGTTTTCTTTTCTTAGCTTTCTGCCAAGGTCAAAGAGTGGATCTCTGGATTTGGGCAGTCGTCTAATCTTCTCTTTTTCTTGTCTATCTTTTGTCAAAAATGCTTTTCCAGGCCAGACTTTGCAGCCGCGTGGATGAATTTGGGCATAGTTCAGAATAGCCTGAAACGGTTCGAGGCAGCCGAGCAAAGCTACCGGACAGCAATTAAACACAGGCGGAAATACCCAGACTGCTACTACAACCTTGGGCGGCTGGTAAGGGCAGGCTGCCCCAGTTCCCATCACCTGAAATAGAACCTCTTACACCATCCAGGACTCTCCACATTATAGCAGTCCTCTGTATGTGTTTATCTCATTTCAAAGTAGTGATTTGATTTTCTTGTATGTACTGCTAAAGTATCACAGAAACAATAGATTAAATGAAAATTCTGTACATCCCTCTGCCCTGGAAAACATACACCAAGGGCCCACTTCCTGATAAACATTGGTTTTTTGTTTTGTTTTGTTTTGTTTTTAAAACATGGATTGAATAGAAACTTAAGATTTAAAAACAAGCCTGTAACTGATTTCTGAGCCTCCTTGTTCTCTTTCCCCAAGGGAGCAGATCTCTTCTTTTGCAAGGGGACATTCTAGTTAGAGCATTTATCTGAAAGGGCCTTGCAGTTACTTAATGGAAGTAGAAAGTAAGATGTTTGAATTAATCAATTTTTTAATAGGAAGAACAGTATTGCATTTTTACCCTGATATAAATAACTTTGGCATTTAATGTGTTTGTTTCTGGAATGATGTGCCAGGATTTTGTGAACTGCACAGGTAGAATGAGCAGAGGAAATAAAATGGTGAGACACATGGCAATGAGCAGTAGGACTGACTTTCTCATGATAGACTGAGGGGTCTCTGCAGACATCATACAGGGAAGTAAACCTGGGCAAGAGATGTCAACCTGGATCAGACTTCCGGGAGTCTAATGCCAGGCGGTTCATTGTCAGCATATTTGGGAACAGGTTTCCAGGTAACAATCAGACCAATACCAGGTGCACAATAAAGCTTAAGGTATGCTTACATACCAACTCCTTTACAAAGAGTATGTGACCTTGAGGGTATGTTCCATAGCTGAAAGGCCTAGAACCTAGTGTGGTCTCTGACCAATAGCATGGAGGTCAGCAGGCCATAAAGTGCACATGACATCTACCCTAAGGATGAGTAATGGTCTATGGAGGGAAGAGTCTGGGATAATCATTCTGGGGAATCTGAATGAGGTCTGACTTTGTAGCAAAAGGTGGGTGAGATTTGCCTCCATAGATAGCAAAAAGGTCACCAGGTCATTAACAGAATCCACTCCCAGCCTTCTGGGTAGGAGGAGAACATGTATTTTATGTACTCCATTGAGAAGAGGCCCCTTTGTGCCTTACATTCCAGGTTTCTCTAGTGATCTGTGGGCACAAGGACCTCTGTGCCCCTAACACTGGACAAGTCACTTTAAGTGGGCAGACAATGCTTATATTATAAATTTTAGAATGATGTGGCTTGCATATTTTTATTTAAAAAACACTAACTTTGTTGTAGTTGTTAAGTACAGTAGGAAGACACCATCTCTAAAGTCTACTCCAGTGTTAAAAAGAGGAGTTACTTCCTCCAGGGCACCCTAGGGGGTGACAGCGGCATGACTGACCCCAGGGAACAAGAGATTTGAGCAAAGATAGAGCATGATGTTCTCTTGTCCTCATCAGCTGTCTCCATGACTACTGGGCCCTGTGTGCTTTCACATTTCAAAGTGCCTGCTTTATAATGATACACACTTCTATGCTGAAGAAGTACTAAAGTTTGTCTAGGGATATACAGGGGTGGAGGGTACTTTAAAAACCTCATGATAATGTGAGTAGAGTCCGAAACCTCAATTACATACAAAGCAGGGCAAGTCCTCAGACTTGACAAAGAGAGAAAGTGCTGCTTGGAGGGAGCAGATATATTCACCTAAATCTGTATATGGAAGTGGAGTTACTATCTGTTTGCTGGGTCAGTTGAACTAGTACTTAAATGACATTAGATTTGGTCCTTGTGAAGTCTTTGGTGTTTCCTTTCTTCTAGAGGTAGCTCCTTTTAAGTTATTGCTTGCAAAGTAAGTATATCCACTTGCAACTTCCACATTTCCACTCTACATTTCTACCCTACTCACTGCCTGTCACTGTTATTCCTTGGAATTTGGAAAACAGAATTTATGCTAAATGAGCCCCAACAGGAGTAGCATCCAAGAACACAGAACATAAAATACAAGCTTGGATGGTGAACTCTAGTCTTGGGCTTCATGATGCT
This sequence comes from Onychomys torridus, assembly GCF_903995425.1. Lineage (NCBI taxonomy): Eukaryota > Metazoa > Chordata > Mammalia > Rodentia > Cricetidae > Onychomys > Onychomys torridus. The sequence continues at coordinate 110,939,418 of NC_050451.1, read as the reverse complement.
TTCTCTGGGATGATCAATTGTAGCCGTGAAACAATGGATACCTCAGTGTTGTTTACCTCTTGTGCTGCCCTGAAATGGTGTTTCCACAGTGCCTGTTGCATAAGGCTCTTACTCTCCATTGTGGTTTGATTATCCAGCTTTCGCTCTTGACAGCTTAAAAGCATTAAGGCTTAATCTTTAACAGTTTAGCCAGCCCATTTATATATCCGCAAATAAGAGGAATTTAATAACTTCAAGGTGTCTGTTTTAGAAGTCATGTTTTTATAATGGGAGACAGATACTTGCTTTGATTTGTGAACTCTGATAAGAAGAGGATACAATGCAATTATAGAGGAAATAGGAAGAGCAGGGTTATTTGGGGCATAGTGCTGATCCTTGAGGGTGGTGGTCATAGTGGCTTGGAGGAGTGCTGGGGACTGTTCACTGTGCAGAAGTTGGTCATCTATGTCAGTCATGGACTTTAGAAAGGAGTAAACATGCTAAGCCTTAGAAGGACTTGGTCAGACAGTGTGGGAAGAACAAAATATATTGATGCAGAGATTAATAATTAAAGGAAACCCATAGGTTTGGGGGAGCATGTGGATGGAAGGAGAATTGAACTCGGAAGAAGCTACCATATGGAGGAAAGACCACTGCTTCCAGGCCTGGGACAGTGGAGGAGAGGATAGGAGGAGGAGAAGGGCAGGATGGGAGCTGGGTGAAAAGCATGGTTCTCTGTCCTTGTCCTTCTGAGGTGGCAAAATTATATCAAGGAGTCGGTGGTAAAGGGGTGCATGAAGGCACTGGTAGGTGAATACCACCTCTGCTCCCTGCTCAGTAGTAAATCACCATGGCTCTCTGTTTTAGTTTTAGTTTTCTCTTTTTATTTATTCTGTGTGCCTTTTGCATCATGTTTCTTTATCCCATTCATTTCTCCATCTCTTTGCATCCATCCTCCTCCCCCCAAATAAAACAAAATGTAAGAGAAAAAAGGAAAAAAAATAAAAATCTCATCATGGAAGCTGCAATGTGGCACAGTGAGTCACGCAGTAAATCCCTTTGTCCATATGGCTTTGCTTGCAAGTGTTCATTGCAAAGAGTCATTGGTCTGGTTTGAGGCCTCTGGTTTCTATTACACAGTTGATGCTGGGCCCGTACTAGGACTCTTCCTGGATATCCTGTTATTGCCCTGTGTTGTGGAGATCCTGCAGCTTTGGGTCTGCAGATCAGGTCCCTTCACATGCTCTGGAAGATCACAGATGTGGTGGATGTTGGGGCTGGCCAAGTCATAACCCTGGATCTAGACCCGGGCAGTTGTAGGGTTGGTCTGCCAACCAGCTCTCCCCTGTCCTCACCACCAGGGTGAGCTCTCCAGCATTGCCCCAGCTAATTCACCTCTTACAGCAATGAACAAGGGGTGGAGCCAGTTCTCCTGCTTTTATATCCTTGGGGTCGGCTCTCCCACACGTGCACCATTAGGGCCAGCTCTATTGTGTTGCCTAATCGAGGTACAGGGTCCACTCCCAAGTGTTGCAGCTGATGGGAGGCAGGGATAGCTCTCCTGTTCTTATGACCACAGGGCCAGCTTTCCCACCTGCCTCAGGCATTGATGTACAGCAGGCAGGGAGGGCATCTTTCCCTTGCCCGTGCCACCACAAAAAAGATGGGCAATGGGGACAGCTCTCCCATGCTCACAGCTTCAGGGCTGGCTCACCCACACCTTGGCTCTATTGCACTGCCCTGGAGAGGTGCAGGGTCAACTCTCCCACCTGCCTTAGGCATTGATGGGCTGGAGGGGAGGGAGGGCATCCCTCCCCAGCCCATGTCGATGTGTGGCAGATGAGGGGTGGGGCTAGTTCTCCCACCCTCATGTTCTTAGGGTTGGCTCACCTGTACGCTCATCAACAGGGTCATCTCTGCTGTGCTGCTCAGACAAATTGCGGGGCTTGCTTTCCCATGTTGCCTCTGGTTAAGGGGTCAGCTCCCTCACCATCTCAGCCCTCTCCCTTCCTCTCTTGTCTCTTCAGATATGCCTCTGTCCACAGGACCTGAACCATTCTGTCTCTCCCTCCCATACCACACCACACCACATCTCTGCTCACTCTAATAGTGCCCATCTGGCTGCTGCTGCAAGGTACCACATGGGCCCATGTTTTCTCCTCAGAGCCCTTGACGGACAGCCTCAGGCCTGCCTGTGAGTCCCACTCAGGTCACCATGACACTGGGCTTCCTCTTCACAAAGAGATCATTATAGTGCCCAACCACCCAGTGCCAACAACACCATAGGTTGGTGTGATTGGCTGTGTTCCTCCCATCCCAGCCATATGGGGTGGGGTGGGGACTTTACTGAAGTCCAGCTGCAGGCTGGGGTGTTTCTCTGTTTTATCAAAGTATGTCTGAGGAAGAGTAGCCAAGGGAACAAAACGAAAACCTGTTACCTGATTCAACCCTCAACAAGCAGTCATAACAGTAATAGTGGGAATAAGTTGGAAACATGAAGACTTGTGTTGTAGGAAGAGCTGACAGTGTCACCACTGACTGTCCAGGTGACTCACATGTGTGTTACACACTGGAGAACTGAAGACACATTCAATGCAGAGACATTTGGTGTTTTAAGCAGCCCTATTTATTTGAATGTTTATACCATTTCCTAATGGTTTTAAAGGATAAAATGTTGCAACCTGCTATTCTAAGCCTCATGAGAAATTCAGACATCTTTAACAGAAAGGTATTTGTAAATGTTTTCATAATTCATTAAACCTTGTGTCGCCTATTTGCTGTATGGACCATAGGACAAGTCAAAATATTTCTGTTGTCCAGGGGAAAATGTGCTTAGTAAGCAGGAAAGAAATAACCTAAGATGCCATAGACTTCTCTCATTTGAACTATGTGCAGAGTTCCAGGGAAGCAGTCCATTCAGATGAAATGTACTTGGGCCCCCACATGCAGGTGATCACATGTGCAAATTCTCTTCTTCCCAAACAGGCAAAGAGTATCCAAACTGCTGAGGGATTTTACATGACTGTGTGGGTCTTTTCCAAAGAGTTTCCAAAATATGTCTGAGTGGCTCATATTTTTATCTTGAGTTTATATATTCATAAGAGGTTTCTAAATCATTCCTCACAAACAAATTAGGCATCTAGCATGCATATGTGCTCTTGCCTGCCCCCATCTCCCACTTCTGTAGTGTGTGGGAGGGAAGATAAGGGAGGGAGAGAGAGTGAAGGTGAGGGAGAGGTGGGGAGGAAGAGGAGAGGAGAGAGATGAACCTGTGTGTCCACATATGGAAGCCAAAAATCAACTTAGGGTATCTTCCTCTCTGGCTCTCCTCCTCATTATTTGAGGCAGGGTAGGTCTCTGTTTCAGACCTTGCCATTCCAACTAGACTAGCTGGCGAGTAGCCTCCTGGGGTCCACCAGTCTCTGTCCCCTGCCCTGTTCTGGGGTTGCATGTGTGTGCCAACAGGCTGGTGTTTTGTGTGAGTGCTGAGGGTGGGTAAGCACTTGACCCATGGAGCCATCTCCCCAGCCCACTACAACTTTCTAGTTACATAAAATACTCGTTTACTGTTCTAAATAGTACTTTATCCAGGATGGACTATAGGGCCTTTCTGAAAAGGAAGAATAATAGTATTTCTTAGTAGCTTGAAATGTGATTTCATAACAGTGGTCAGCAAATAACAGGTTATACAGTTACGCTTCTTGGATCAGGACCCAGGCCACCTGGTTCTAATCCCCAACCTTCCATCTCTAGATGTGTGGTTAAGCAGGTCACATGTGTCCCTGTTATCTTAATTGTTGTATCTATAAAAAAGGGGTTGTGACGGCATCTACTTCATTGGGGCAGTTTTTTCAAGCACATGAGTTGATAGGAAAAATGAGAAGCTCCATAGTGAAGGTAAGGTGGTGGTTCCTGTTTGTTTTGTGGGACTTTGTCTGCCTTTGTTAGTAATATTGTAGGAAGGGAAAAGACAGAAGGGTTGGAATATTCACTTTGGGGGATATTTTGTTTCCAGTATGCAGATCTAAATCGCCATGTGGATGCTTTGAACGCATGGAGAAATGCCACTGTACTGAAGCCGAAGCACAGCCTGGCATGGAACAACATGATCATACTCCTGGACAACACAGGTGCAGAGGAGAACAAGATGATGAGGTGTTCCACCATCCAGTTCTGTGGGCCAGTGTCATTCACACAGGGCACTTGGGGCATGTGAACCAGTGCCATCTCCACAGGCTAACAGTGCACATTGACTTGTGCTATTCTTTCAGTTTAAAAAGTAAATAAGATGAGCATGGTAGTACCCACCTTTTATCCCAGCACTTGGGAGGCAGAGGCAGGCAGATCTCTGACTTTAAGGCCAGCCAGGATGACATAGTAAGTTTGTAAGCAGGGGAGGAAGGGGGGAAGAAAATTAATCTGGTGTTACTCGATGTTACAAAAATGCCTTTTTTAAAGGGGCAGGTGAGATGCTCAATCAGTAGAATATGTACAAGCGTAAGGCCCTGAGCTCTACCCTGTGTTCCCACATGAAAAGCCTAGGCATGATGACAGATACCTATAACCTCAGCACTGGGGAGGTAGAGACAGGAGGATCCCTGGGGTTCACCAACGAGCTAGACTAACCTAATTAGAAAGCTCCAAGTTCAGTGCGAGACCCTGTTCCTGTCTCAAAAAGTAAGGTGGAGAGCTTGAGGATACTGACTTCTCACCACATGCACATGCAGCACCCTGACACAAACAATACTAATGTCTGTCTGTCTAAAAAATAAAATTTCCTCTGACATATCTGAATATAATGTGATGAAAATCACTGTATAACTGGTACCTGGGAGAAAATTTAAATGTGGCTTTCTAGAATGTCATGGAAAGGTATTTACCTCTTCTGTCAGAATTGAGCTGAGTTGCCATGGCTCTTCCACTCACCAGGTTGTGGAGCATCTTCACATGTTCTGGTTGGGTCTTTTCCAGTAGTGTCTTCGTGATCATGTGTAATGCATGTAAGTCCTTCTCTGGAGACCTGAAGGCACAAGTACAATATCGATGTGGTTTTCATTTCTCCTCCCAGGTAATTTAGCCCAGGCTGAAGCGGTCGGGAGAGAGGCGCTGGAATTAATTCCTAATGATCACTCTCTTATGTTCTCTTTGGCAAATGTGCTGGGGAAATCCCAGAAATACAAGGTGAGTAAACCACAGGCCTTGACATCCTTCAGTTAGTCTGGCAGCTGACAGCAGCCTGCAGGGTTTCTTATGCCCACTTCAATCAAGAGTTAAACCAGAGGAGCACCAGGGGAGTTCTTGGTCAGATTGTTTCCTGAAGAAGTTGCCAAACAGAGGGACATGGGGGTCAAACCCAGTGCTCTTTTTCATCAGAAACAGGCCTGTTCTTGTGGAGAGGGAACAGAAACCCAGGCAGGGAGTGTAACTAGGATGAGCTGCTGGTCTGTACCTCCCAGGGTTTCCTCTCCCCTTCTGCATGAAGATTCTGACGCTGTCCCTTGCAGAAAGTCAGGAGTACTAGGGTTGTCTATGGGTACTATCTTTTGTATTTTATGTAGCTGGTTCCCACTGCTGCCAAGGTTTATCCTCTTCTGAATTACATGTCATCAGCAAGGCCCTAGAGGTTTTGACCAATGAAAACCACAGAGTTACTCTGGCACTGAGATGTAGCTCCATGCCAGAGGGCTTGCCTAGGATGTCTGAGATTCTGGACTTGACCTCCAGCCCCACAAACACACACACTCACTTGCGTGCATGCATACTTGAATGCACGCGAGCCCACACACACACACACACACACACACACACACACACACACACGCACACACCTCTTCCACTCAGGTTTTGAAGTGTAACAAGTGGTTGGCTGGGCCTCACTCCCTGTGTACTTCAGGAAACTGTGGGTCCATGGGACTGCTGACCCCACACTCTGATTTTACGCATCAGAACTGTTGAGGGAGCTTGTTAACATAGATTCCTCCCCAGGAGAATCAGCCTGGAGTGGGATAAGTCAGGGGATATTTGTTTCTAACTGGCATCCTGGGCACCCCGCACAAAAAGCCTTGGAGGTACTTTGAGAAACAATCCCATGAGCTTTGGTGGAAGAAATATTTTAGGATTGTGGGCTGATAGATATTTGAGTTACTACTTAAAATACTAATTAATATTTTATTAATATTTCATGTTAACATTTTATTCTGAATAATTTTATTTCAAAATTATAGCAGCTATGTGTTATTCTGAACACCATGAGGCCATGGATATGATTCAAGGCCTAACTGTAGCAATTAATTTTTTCCTTTAGAGAACACTACTAATGCATTAATTAATAACTCTCTATTGTCATTTCCTTGTGTTCATTACACATCATTATTGGTTTAATTTTCTGTAAACTGACTTAAATGTTTCTATCATTTTTGAGTATTGTTGAATTTAGGTTTCACTATACATTTTTAGTTCTAACTTTTGTACTAAAAAGTGGCTTTTGGAAATGTTTTGGAAGTGTTTTAATTTTTTTGTACCTCTACATGGGGGAAGGAGTGTGGTTGTCAGCAAGGACAAATCGGTGAACTTGGTCCTCCATTGGCCCAGCAACAGCAAGCCTTCTTCAGGATGCCAATTCTGTAATCATTGTATTGATTTTTTTCTATAATCCTGCAGTCTGTGAAGTGCAATTTCTATTATAGGAATTGAACCTAGGGTTCATTTGGCTTCCTGTTCATATCCCCCCATAAGTAGAAAATACTCCATATAGCAGAATGGAGCAGTCAGTCACCCTTATTTTTACACATTTTTCATTTTAATGGTCAAGGCCAGAGTTCTGAGCCTGTGATAAGGAAACGAGATGAAATATGAAATAAGGAGCTCATTTTGAGCTCTTGGGCAGCTACCAGCAGGGAGCATAATGGGAGTTTTCCAGCCAGGGGTCAGCCAGCCAAGTCCAGCCATGGGCCAGCAGTTGACATTTTTTTTCTTTTAAGTTAAGGATTTGGAATGTAAACATTTGTGTAGCTTTTCTGTCACATTAGGAAGAGAATCTTTAGTTCTTGATCTATAGGATGCCCTGTCCTGCTTGATGTTGGCTGTCTCCTGACAGAGCACTGGGCACACATAGTAGGGAAAGGGGGGTGCAGAGTAGTGGAGACTTACAGGATTGGAGTAGGCTCATCTTGCAGCCCAGGGATTGGGAATCTGCATTCTAGACAACTTATTTGTCACTTATGAACCTTACTGGTTTTCTCTTACTGGGGGGGGGGGGGGGGGGTGCACATGCACGCTCACACATGTGCATGTATACATGTTTGCACATAGGTATGTGGCTGGAGTCAGAAGCTGATGTAAGATCTTCCTCAGTTACTGTCTACCTTATTTTTTTTGAGAGTCTGAGCTGCCTCGGAGCTCGCCTATTCAGCCAGCTTTCCTGGCCAGAGAAATTCCGGGACTCTGTCTCTGCCTCCCCAGCACCATGACAGTTTTGCATGGGTACTGGGATAGAGATTCAGGTTCTCAGGCTTGTAGTCATGAAGTGACCGGATGAATTTCTCATCAGCATCAGGATGCAGGTTGCATCAGCCTGCTAGCAGCTTGGGTGTACAGAAAAGGTGTCTAATGTGTTGAATGGTTCCAGTGCTCATTCAAGAGCCTAACAGCAGACACTCACCTGTCCATGCCTCAGTCTGCTCTTGTGTAAAGTGAAGACAGCAGTCTGCTCGACTTCTGGCCTTGCAATAGGAGAACATGCACAAGGGTGGAATTTGCACCTATTGAATGGTAAATACAAAATGATAAGAAGTTGAATGGTCATTAAGTGACTCTCTATGAATCATTTTAAACCTATTAAAATTTGTGTTAATTTCCAATTCTGGGCTAGTGGAGAATGGCAAAGGTGATGTTCAGCTCTGACTGCAATACTTCCCAGCCACTCCTTTCTGCATTGCTTGCTCCACTGCCTTAGGGTTTAAGCGTACACCACAGTGAGAGAGTGGCCATGTGTGTCATGCCATTAAGAATTGTTTGGTTTTTCTCATGTAGGTTCTACCTGATTTGTTTGATTTTTGCTTGTTTATTCATTTATATCTGTTTGTTTACTAGACTGAGTCTTGGCTGTATTTTGTTAAGTAGCTCAGGTTGGCACTCTGCCATCCTCTTGTCTCAGCCTTCTAAGTACAGATGTGCACATCACACCCAGCTGATGCTTCTTTCTAAAAAGATATTTAAATTTTTTAACCTTTTAGCTGGGCAGCGGTGGCGCACGCCTTCAATCCCAGCACTCGGGAGGCAGAGGCAGGCGGATCTCTGTGAGTGTGAGGCCAGCCTGGTCTACAGAGCAAGATCCAGGCAGGCACTAAAACTACACAGAGAAACCCTGTCTCAAAAAACCAAAAAAAAAAAAAAAAAAAAAAAATGTAATCTTTTTATTTTATGTGTGAGTGTTCTGCCTGCTTGTGTGTCTGTACACCACATATGTGCAATGCTTGTGTCTCGGCACCACATGTGTGCCGTGCCCATGGAGACCAGAAGATATCCTATGCCCTAGGGGTTGGAGTTACAGATGGTTGTGAGAAGCCATGTGAGTGCTGAGAATCTTACCTGGGTTTTCTGCAAAAGCAACTAGTGTGTTCAACTGCTGAGCCATCTTTCTAGCCCTTTGAATATATTTTAAATACAGATAAATGTGTTTAAAAGATGTCATATCTAGAAATATAGGTAACTAAAAAGTGAAAGTTTTACTCAGTCTCAGCTACTTAACTATTACAGGCACTGGCTGAGCCTGGGGTCATCCTCTGTTAGTTCATAGGAAGACTGGCCCATGATAGGTTGTGTGAGCCACAAGCTGCCAGTTGTACTGACTTTTGCCTAAGTGAGTCTGAAGGAAGATGATCTTCACATCACACTGCCCCTCCTCTCCCTCCCAGAGTCATGCAGGATACAAGATGGCCCTTAGGAGGGCTCTGGCTCAGGATTAAGGACCTGTTGCTCTTGAGATGTTTGCCTTCCAGGTCTCTCCACCCAGATCTCCACTTGTTCTTAAAGACCCAAATTGCAAGGCCATTCTCAGCTCCAAACTTTTGTTAAATGCAGTGTATAATGTACTTCTAAAGAGTGCATTACTTTTTCTCTGTGTTAATAAACAAAATCTCCAGTAGAATGAGGGTTGAATCTATTCGGTGATACAAACCAGAACATTGCCTATGTTTAGAAGCATCCAGATATCTCCATGGACCAGTTTATAACGTCTTTCTTGAACACAGCCATTAAAAGCTGATGGGATGGATGAGCACGCTATAAGCTTTGAACACCTGTGGGCCTGTGCTCATCCTCAGGCTGAGGTACAGTCCAAGGCTGCACTCAAGCAGTCCCAGCACCCCCTGAGGCAGCAGATCCTACCTACACTCACTTGCTCCCAGACCTGCCCTTTCTGGGATGCCCCTGTGTTTACATGCTGCAGTGTTTCCAGCATCGGAAATATGATTCAAGCTTCCTCCTTCGTCTTCTGGTTCCCTTGCAGCATTCAACCTTGCCATGTAGGAGTTGCCACTTGAGGATGTGTGAACCTCAAGTCCCTACCCCCATCAGTGTCACTGTCTCCCCTAGGCTCACCAACTCATTACCCAGGGACAGCTATGGGCTTGACATTTGAGCAGTTAGGAAATGAGAAATTCTAGGAACCCATAGAAAGTATGTCATTCACCCCTGCAACAGTCCGCTCCAGCAGAGTCATCAGAGCATCTTAAAGTAGATTCTCATTGTTTGTCTCTCTTATTTCCTGTGGTTTCAGGGCTAGATGAAAATGTTTAAAAACCAACAGAAAAAGCATAGCTGCATAAAAACCACAACAAACCATACCTTCCACTTGGTTTGGTTGTTCTGCAGCTTATCTAAAACGTTGGACAAATCAGGGGGTCTCTCCAAAGGCAATTCAGCTGCTGGAGCTGGGTTGCAGACACTGACTCACCACTGGCATCCTACTTGTCATATTGATGTCTTCATTCAGTCGCCTTTGAATGATATGTCTACATGACTGGGTTTTCTCTGAGCTCTGTGGGTTCAGAGATTTCCACCTGGACCCTCCAGCCTGCTTCCCATGACTCATTGGCTATCCCATGACAAAGAAGCTGCTGTTCCTGCAATTCAGTGTCAGAAGAGTTATCTAGAATGTGAGAAGTCAAAATTGTCCCCAATCCAACAGCATGGGTTGTTAGTATAAGCTCAGCATTGTAGCAGGAATCTTAAATGGTCTTATTAATAAAATCAAACCTGAGGCCAGGTATTGGGGTGAATGCTGGAAGATCAGAGAAGCAGAACAATCCACAGCTACCTCACCTCACCAGTTCTTCAGCTGATCCTGTTTCCTCAGACTGGATGCCTCTCAGCTGAACTGTGCTTCTCAAAAGCCTAAAAGCTTAACAAGCCAAATGTTTCTAGTTTCTGGCCCTCACGCCTTATATACCTTTCTGCTTTCTGCCATCACTCCCTGGGATTAAAGGCATGTGTCACCGTGCTTGGCTGTATCCTTGAACACACAGAGATCTACCTAGATCTCTGCCTCTGGAATGCTAGGATTAAAGGTGTGTGCTACCACTGCCTATCCTCTATGTTTAATATTGTGGCTGTTCTGTGCCCTGACCCCAGGTAAGTTATTAGCGTGCACAGTATTTTGGGAAGCACAGTACCACCATACAGCATTTATGCCAGTTACGGTGAGGTTGGCTCCTTCAAAACAGGTGTGGGAGGCACGCCTAGACTTAATGCTAGTGGACAGGTTTGGCATCTGTCTCCAAGTAGAAAGTGACCATCTGGGCTCACTCAGAAAACCACCACCCTGCTTCATAGTGACCCCAGTAAGGAGTATGAAAATCAGGCTGTGCTCACCAGGGGCGTTTGGTTACAGTCCTATACAGTAATGGATGGCTCCCTTTATAGGTGGCCATTTTTCCTCATTATCTATGCTAACTGCTGCTGAATGAGGGATGCAGCTTCATCTGGGATGCCAAGGGTATTCTGGGTTTCTGTGGGAGATTAAACAGGCTCAAACTCCTACCTTGAGTGTTTTGTCTCTGCACTGAGGTCATCAGTTTGAGTTGGACATGCTGCTTTCATGGGTGTCCTTGACAACTTGATCCTCTCCTCTCTGTCCCTTTCTTCCTTCCCTGAATTAAGTCATTTAAACTAGGTTGCAAGCTTACAGTCTTCATCATCCCCTCTCTCTGGTCACCACTGGTCTGCTGCCCCTGTCACCTCTCTTGGTAGCTCTTCTAGCCCCTTCTCAGCAAGGCTGTTTCTTGAAAGGATATGGTGATACAAAACAGTAATGCTAGAAGATAAGATGATTGTTTTTGCTTTGTACATAATACCTTCTGTATGTACTTCATTTTTAGGAGTCTGAAGCTTTATTCCTCAAGGCAATTAAAGCAAATCCAAATGTTGCAAGTTACCATGGTAATCTGGGTAAGAAAGTTTTCCATTTGAATTGTAATTTGAAATTCTGTGTTATTTTATATGTATATGTCTATAAAATCTTTTTTGCAAAAGTAATTTTTGAAAGGTAACCCGAATTGATCCCGTCTCAAAATGAATTTTTATTAAATGAGCTGAAACAGCTCAGTGTAGAGTGCTTGCCAGGGTGCTGGAGGCCACATCCACACTCCAATATCTCACAAGAGCCATTCCGTGCCCTACATCCACACTCCAGTATCTCATGACAACCATTCCGTGCTCTACATCCACACTTCAGTATCTCACGAGAGCCATTCCATGCCCTACATCCACACTCCAGTATCTTACAAGAACCATTCATACTCCAGTATCTCACAAGAACCATTCCATGCCCTACATCCACACTCCAGTATCTCCCAAGAACCATTCTGTGCCCTACATCCACACTCCAGTATCTCATGAGAGCCATTCCGCCTACCAAATCAGATTTAGAATGCTGAAGATTTGCTTTATGGTAATATCATTTTACAGTCTGATTCTGATGTGAGAGCCCTGATTTCAACCTAGAAACACAGCTATTATTTCACCAAAAGGTATATGGAAATCTTCACTTAAAATAAAAGGTTGGAGCCGGGCACCTTTAATCCCAGTACTAGGGAGGCAGAGGCAGGAGGATCTCTATGAGTTCAAGGCCAGCTTGGTCTACAGAGCAAGTTCCAGGACAGGCTCCAAAGCTACACAGAGAAACCCTGTATTGAAAAACAAAAAAATAAATAAATAAAAGGTTGGGAATATAGAGACAGCTCAGCTGTTAAGTACATTGGCTACTCTTGCAGAGGACCCAGATTTGGTTCTCAGCACCCATGTGGAAGCTCACAACCATCTATAACTCCAGTTTCAGAGGACCTGATGTCTTCTGGCCTCCATAGGTACCAGGCACCAAATGCATGTGTTACACATATATACACTCAGGCCAAATACTCATATACATAAAATAAAAATAAATAAATTTAAAAAATAAAATGTGGGTTCTTTATAAAGGATGAAATAATAACAGACTAGACTTTGACACAGCCCAATCTCAGTGCAGTGCTGACTAGCTAGAAGTTCCACAGCAGCAATGAAGCAATCACGGCCCTTCTTTTTTATAATAACATTTCTGGAAGCACGTGAATGCCATGTAACAATAAGAATAACCCCATGAGCAACAGGCAGGGGTGCAGGGGCTTCTCCCCAGGGTGTGCGATTACAATAAATACAGCTTACAGTACAAACAATATTTTTTAAACAGTGATTTCTGTAAAGGCTCCACAATAGTTCTTTGTGCATGTGTTTGGGAATCCTGCAAGTTAGTCAGAAGCTCTTCCAACCAAATTCATCTCCTGCTATTTCAGCTGTGCTTTATCATCGCTGGGGACATCTTGACTCGGCCAAGAAACACTATGAGATCTCCTTGCAACTTGACCCCGTGGCAGCAGGCACCAAGGAGAATTACCGTCTTCTGAGAAGAAAGCTAGAACAAATGCAGAAGAAAGATGTCTGATCTTCTTGTGTTTTGAGTTTGTGCATGTGTACATGAGGCCTTTGTTTAGATTGTGCATTTGTGTTTAGCCATTTCAAGTTCTCAAACATTTTGTTTATTCTACTGTTTTTTTTCTGTGAAAACAAAGACATGCAAAATGATTATAGCACCAGCAACACACTCTTGAACACGTGGTAGGATTTTTTCATTGAAATTGTATTTTTTCAGACTACCCAAATGTAATTCTAAAATTCCAAAAATGAAGCCTTTTTTTTTTTCTTAACTAAACAGAAAAAGGAGAAAAAATTACCTTGAGCAACTTTTGCTCATGTTAAGCCTGCATTTGGGGTATAACTGTTATGATGAGGTGGAGTGACCTAGACATGGCTGACTCCTACAACTTACATAAGCACTAAATGTGTCTGTATATTAGCATGTTTATTTAATGACATGGAAGAGTAAGTTAAGATTTGGGTTGTTGTTTTTTAAGTCTCTTTGCAACAGTATAAATTGAAGTTTGTAAGAAATTATTTACTTCTTTGTGTTGAACAGGATAAATAATTAATGAAGAAGGGAAATTTTAACATCTGGTATACCTATATATTTTTTCTTTCATAGGAAGGCATTGACTCCTATGCTTTTTGGGTGTGTGTGTGTTCCAACATGTATGATGTTAGTACACAGGATAATATTCTACAGAGTACTGCCATTGTTGTTCGAGTACCCCTGCTGTGCCTAGGCAAAGGCAGGCAGCCTAACATCTTGGTTAGTGTTCTGTCCAGTGTTCAGAGGGCTACGTTTCTGTGTACCTTGTGTTTTCATGTTTTTTGCTGTGAAGTGGGTTTCCATTTCACATAGTATACCTATAGACATTAGTCTATCCAGAAAATGCAAAAAGGTAATTTTTTTTACAGAAGAAATAAAAATTCTGGATTGTGTAGTGTTCTTAAAAACTGAGTTGTTTTTCCTTGTCTTAGATCACAACAATTTATTTACTTAGTTTGTTCTTTATATACTGTTGACCTAATAATTTATGCAATCTCTGTGATTTCTATTGCAGTAAAACTATCACACAAACTGACATGAAGCTGTCATAGTTTCTTCTTAATAGTGAAGTCTGTTCTCCCTTTACAGTGGAGTCAGTTCTTTTCCAGTACATGACTTGTATATTGTTTTAGGGCCCACTGTTCATTCCTTTCCCACCACTGCAACACCTAACAGTGTAAGGGTGGAAATGCCTATTTTAGTTCACAGTTTCAAGTTTTCAGTCTACTGTGGCTGGAAAGGCACGGCAGGACCTTGAGGCACTGTCATGATGCATTACAGTCAGGGAGCAGAGTGATTGATGCATGTCATGTTTCTGCTCTGTTGCCTTCTTTATTTGCTACAGGTTCCCTGCCTGGGTGCTGCACCTGTGGGGTGCTGCTGCTCACATCTCTGCTGGGTCTACCATTAAACCTCTGAAAACACCCTTTCTGGTACACAAGTTTTGTTCCTAGGTGGCTCAAAATTCAGTCAAGTTTACAATCAGAATTAACCACAGGCCTGTTTTATAGATTTATATTGGGAAGTTACTGAAGTTCAGATAATGGGATGCATAGATCCATATTGATAGATTTTATTCTCTATACTCACTTTTAAAAATACAGTTTTCATTTTTAATTAAAAGCAAATGGAAGAATCAGTGTGTGGACAGGAGCCAGGCCTGCTGGTGTGTACCTATAATCCCATCTACTCAGGAGGATCACAAATACAAGGCCTCCTAGGTTACAGAATGAATTTAATACCACATTAGGCAAGTTAGTGAGATCCTGTCTCAAAGTTTAAAAATAAAAATGACAGGTCTGTTAGTCAAGGGGTCTCTAGAGGAACAGAACCAATAGAATGAAGGGGTGTGTGTGTGTGTGTGTGTGTGTGTGTGTGTGTGTGTGTGTGTATTAAAACTGTTATTAGATTGGTTTACAAAGTACTTTCTATGTTGCCCAAGAATGGCTGTCTTCACGATAGAGAGGCTCAGAACTGTTGCTATTTGTTCCACAAAGCTGGTCCTCAGCAGTTGCAATCTGACACTGAAGGCCAGGAGAATTCCTAGAGAGCCATTGGTCTAAAGCTCACATTATAAAACTAAAGAAAGGGTCCTATCGTCAGTGAAGGAAAGCAGCGGCAGTGGCAGCCACAGAGTAGATTAACTCACCAGCCAGATGCAAATACAAGCAAACAAAAAGCTTTTCCTTGTGCCTATGCTGCTGCAGAACCACTTGGCTCACATTTAGGATGGGTCTTCCCACTTCATGTAGCCTAATCAAGGAGATCCCTCACAGGTGTTCTCAGCGGTTTGCCTCTTAGCTGGTTCCAAAGCCAGTCAAGTTGATGACCAATGGGAGTCCTAAAGTTACAGTGATGTCTATATATTGTAGACCACAACCAGAAGGGATGGAATGTCTATACTCACTTTCTGGGGACAGCTGTGTAGACTTTTAGACCAGAAGTTGGACTTTGTAGTAGTTGAAATACTTCAGCAAAGAAAGTGTTGTTTCAAACATTGGTTTAAATGGCACCAAAACAACACTAACAGTTTATAAATCTTTTAGGATCTTTCTGTAGGGCCTAGCTTGGCAGGGAAAAAAAAATGTATGCTATGTAGCTTTAAAAAAAATTTTTTTTAATGATACTTGGTTTGTTTTTGGTGTTTGTTTATTTGTTTGAGAGCAAAGAACACTTTTTGTTTGTTTTGTTTTTTTTGTTTGTTTGTTTTTCGAGACAGGATTTCTCTGTAGCTTTGGAGCCTGTCCTGGACTAGCTCTGTAGACCAGGCTGGCCTCGAACTCACAGAGATCCACCTGCCTCTGCCTCCCGAGTGCTGGGATTACAGGCGTGTGCCACCACCGACCGGCTCAACAATACTTCTTCTAAAATCTCCTTTAGGAGCCTTCTTTTTTTTTTTTTTTTCCTCCCTACTAATAAACTCCTGTGTCCAATAAAATGTGTGCATCTGGTCCCCTGCCTACAGAACAAATCCCCTAAACTCTTGTTGCTTTGTCTGTCAGGATTCCCTCTGTAGCTGTTTTCAGAGAAAATTGTCATTTGGTTGAATAGTAAAATCCATTATGTAGGCTCTTTTTCATTTCTTCCTGTTTTAAGAGAGCTGTGGTATGTTTCTTGATTATCCTAAGACTGAAGTAGAGGGCTGGCTTCCTAGAACTTCTCTGCTTAACTGTAGTACTTATGTACGTGAGTGTATTTCTAGACAGGGTCTTGCTACACAGCCCAGCTGGCCTCAAACTCATGATCCTCTGCCTCAGCTTCCCAAGTAGCTGGAATTACAGACATGCACCACCACACCTGAATAATAGCTTCTTTATTTTAATGTTTTGATTGTTAGTTACGGGTGGGGGCAGCATTTAAACGTGAGGAGATCTGATCACAGTCCTTCACTTCCTTGGGTGTACTTGTTTCTCAGTTCAGCATATGTTACTGTGGAGTTTCTATCTGGTCTTTCTCTCACTACGACTTGTTTCAGCTTTGATGCAGACTTAGATTTGTTCTTTTAAATTTCACCCTATTAGGCACAGCCTCACATCCATAACCCTTACAAAGCCCTCTGGCTCTGAGTCTGATGTTATCTAGCGTGTTCATTGCATATGATTTCAAGTTACCCACTTAAATATCCTACAGAAGACAGAGCCCAGTATCAAAGCATTAGGTAGACATCTGTGTCCATATTCCTGTTCAACCTGCTTGGATCTGGAGGTGACAGGCCCAGATATATATCTTAGTTCTCCCAATGTAGCATCCTAGGCAATTCATTTACATTATTCTACCCACTTCTCAGATTTAAAGTGGACTATAAGATTTGTTTTATAAAAAGATGAGAAGCTCAGTGGACCCTGAGATAAATGCTAAGTGGCAGAATGGGTTTTGGAAAAAAGGGACAGAGCTAGCATTAAATATGTCTGTTCCCTCATTTACTCAGTAAAAAGTAAGTGTCTACTATATTAGTCACTTTTATATTGCTGTGATAAAATGCTATAGCCAAGGCAACTTACAGAAGAAAGTTTGTGTTTACGGTTCCAGACAAAGTCCATGGTGGCGGAGCAGAGACATGGTGGCTGGATCAGAGGTGGAGGGCTCCCAGCTCCAATGGCAAGCATGAAGCAGAGAATACACTGGGAACAGTGCAAAGCATTGAAACCTTATCCTGCCAGCAGTAGCATCCTTGAAAAAGGCCATGCCCCCTAAACCTACCCAGACAGTGCTACCAACCAGGGAACAAGCATTCAAACAGCTGAGCCTATTGGGAACATTCTCATTTAAACTTTCATAGCATGTGCCAGAGACTTCTTAGACCTTGGAAGTATAAGATGAAAGGAAGTGGCCAAAGTTCTGTTACTTTTGCATTCATAAATTCTGGTAGTTCTTGAATCAATTTCCCATGGATATCAAAAGATGGCTGCTCGGGGTTAACAAACTATCATAGTGATTAATTTCCCACTTTTACTTTTCAATTGTGGCTTCAAAATTTTTGTATCTGTGTGGACTATGACTATGCCTCAGTGGCAGAGTGCCGACCTAGCATGCACAAGGCACTAGGGTTGAGACCTGGTACCACAAGAACTAACATTTTAAATTTGTAGCTTTGTTCACTGTACATTTCTTATGGGCAGTGTGCCTCTAGAGTACAACAAGACATGAATATATGTGCCAACCAAGAAATTTAGCCTGTTTTTAAAAATTATTTGTTGCATCTAATTATTGCTGCATTCAGATTAATTGTTAACACTGTTGGTTACCATAGGGCTGTATTTGTCACTGCTCTCCTAAGGCTTTCCTGAGTGGACAACTCAGGTATCTGTCTGAAAACCAGATGCCTCTCAAGATCATAGTAGATTAGCAAACAACCTGGTCAGATGAGTCTTCTTGATGGACCAATCAGAGCTATTCATTATAAATATTGGAAGAGTGTTGATTAGAAAATCATCCTTTTTTGGGTTTTGTCCCAAATGAATCCATCAATTCAAGGGAAGATCAGCAATGAATAAAGCCATTAACTGGGAGGTGACAAGGAATGTGTCAGTGGAGACCATGGAGTCTGAAAAGCTGAACTCACTGATGACAGCAGTATCAATGAGTGACTTTTCCACTGTGAGGCCATGTGAGTAACATAGAGTCACCTAACAAGAATTCTAAAATAGGGCTCCATCTAAATCTGAGCATGTTACCTTGAGCCCTGATTTTAAATTTAAAAACTACAAATGGTAAGTTTTTGTGTATTATGTGAGAACATGTAGATTTTTAAGGTACATACAAAGCTGGGTGTGGAGACACACAGCTGTAATCCCAGCACTTGGGAGACTGAGGCAGGAGGTTGATATGTTTGAGGTCATGCTGGACTACATAGCTAGTTCTAAGCCAGCCTAAGCTACTTAGTGATACCCTGTCAAAAGGGAGGGAGGGAGGGAAAGGAAAATTTGAACCATGTCTTTAGATGTTAAATGATAATAAGTCTACGTTTTACAGCAACAAAAAGACAATGGGTCCTGGAGAGATGGCTCAGTCAGTAAAGTGTTTGCAGAGCAAGCATGAGGACCTGAGTTCAAATCCCAGTACATATATATATTTTAAAGCTAGGACTACCCACCCATACTTATAATCCCTATGCTGGAGAGGTGGAGACAGAAGGATCTTGTAGGCTTGCTAGCCAACTTGTGTAGCAAGCAGGCAAGCTCCAAGTTCATTGAGAGACCCTGTCTCAAAGGTGGAGAATGATGAAGGAAGATACCCAGTATCAGTCTTTGGCCTTCACAAGCACACACAAGGAAGAGGGAAGGAGGGAGGGAGTAAAGAACAGGAGGCAGGAAAGACCCATACTTGCCTTTCTTGGAACAAATCTTCCAAAGTAATCATTTGGGGGCAATAGTAAGGCTCACCAGGTAAAAGCACTGTATCAGGCTTTTTCTTGGGTCACCAACCAGTTCCCAAATCATGACATGGAGGCTTATTATTAGTTATGAATGCTCAGCTTTAGCTTAGGCTTGTTTCTTCCTAGCTCTTATAACTTAACCTACTTCTCTTTATCTATGTTTTGCCCTGGGGCTTTTTACCTTTCTTTCCTTCTGTATATCTTACTTTCTAGCTATCTCCATGGCTGGTTGGCTGGTGGCTGCTGGCTTCTGGCCCCAGGTATGTCCCTCTCTTTCTCCTTCATTCTCTCCTCCTTTCATTCTCCCCTATTTATTCTCTCTGCCTACCAGCCCTGCCTATCCCTCTACTGCCTAGCTATTGGCATTCAGCTTTTTATTAGACCAATCAGGTACCTTAGACAGACAAGGTGAAACAACAACACATCTTTACATAATTAAATGCAACATAAACAAATGCAACATACCTTTACACAAAGTAATATTCCACAACATAAACAAATATAGTGCATCTTTGCTTAAAGAAATATTCTACAACAGGCACTTGCTGCCAAGTTTGACAACCTGAGTTTGATCCTGGGAACCCTCCAGGTAGGAGGAGAGAACTGACCTCCACAAGTTGTCCTCCGGCCTCCACATGTGTGCTATGGCACACACACACACACACACACACACACACACACACACACACACAATTCTAAAACTTTTAAAGTGACTTTAATATTGTCCTGAGGTAAGTCACATTTTTGTCCTTTGAGCTCACTGTTTAGTGCACTTCTTGGTCTTAGTGCAAGCTTTATGTGCCTCCTTTTCTTTCCCTGGAACAACAATCCAAGTTACATATTTAAAAACTGAAAGTCTCCTTATCCATTTGAGCTGTTTGCTTCTTAGAAGTAAGCTTTCTTGCATCTTCAACAAATGATGCTGGCATAACTGGATGTCAACATGTAGAAGATTGCAAATAGATCCATACCTGTCACCATGCACAAAACTTAAGTCCAAGTGGATCAAAGACCTCAACATAAATCCAGTTACTCTGAACCTGATATAAGAGAAAGTAGGAAGTACTCTTGAACACATTGGCACCAGAGATCACTTTCTAAATATAACACCAGTAGCACAGACACTGAGAGCAACAATTAATAAATGAGACCTCTTGAAACTGAGAAGCTTTTGTAGGGCAAAGGACATGGCCAATAAAACAAAACAACAGCCTACAGAACGGGAAAAGATCTTCACCAACCCCACATCTGACAGAGGGCTGATCTCCAGAATATATAAAGAACTCAAGAAACTAGACATCAAAATACCTAACAATCCAATTAAAAAAATGGGCTATAGAGCTAAACAGAGAATTCTCAACAGAAGAATCTCAAATGGCCGAAAAACATTTAAGGAATTGCTCAACATCCTTAGTCATCAGGGAAATGCCAATCAAAATGACTCTTAGATACCATCTTACACCTGTCAGAATGGCTAGGATCAAAAACACTTAAAACAGCTTATGTTGGAGAGGATGTGGAGCAAGGGGAACACTCCTACACTGTTGGTGGGAATACAAACTTGTACAGCCACTTTGGAAATCAGTATGGTGGTTTCTCAGAAAATTGGAACTCAGTCTTCCTCAAGACCCAGTTATACCACTTTTGAGCATATACTCAAGGAATACTCAATCATACTACAAGGACACATGCTCAACTATGTTCATAACAGCATTATTTGTAATAGCCAGAACTTGGAAACAACCTAGATGCCCCTCAACTGAAGAATGCATAAAGAAAATGTGGTACATATACACAATAGAGTACTATTCAGCAGGAAAAAAAAAGACATCATGAGGTTTGCAGGCAAATAAATATAACTAGAAAATATCATCCTAAGTGAGGTAACCCAGACTCAGAAGGACAAACATGGTATGTACTCACTCATAAGTGGATACTAGATGTAAAGCAAAGGATAACCAAACTGCATCCCACAGCTCCAGGGAGGCTAGCTAGTAAGGAGGACCCTAGGAAGGACACATGGATCACCCAATGACAGAGAAATGGATGAGATCTACATGAGCAAACTGGGGGTGTGGAGGGATAATGGAGGGCAAGAGACGGTGATATGAGAGCTTAGGGGAGCGAGAATTTCAAGCTGGAATGGGAACAGAGTGGGAGAGCAAGGAAAGAGATACCATGATAAATGAAGACACCATGGGAATAGGGATAAGCAGAGTGCTAGGGAAGTTCCCAGGAATTCACAAGGATGACTCCACCATAGACTACTGGCAATAGTCAAGAGGATGCCTGAGCTGGCCTACTCTGGTAATCAGATGGCTGAATACCCTGTCATCATAGAGCCCACTTCTATACAACATTATTTTACTTGGTGCAAGCACAACTGGATTTAGACTTATTCTTAATTATAAATTGTAGTTAGAGTTTTCCTTCCTGGCCGAATCAGGACAAATCTCTCTTACCCGCCAGTCCCACAGTCACTCAGACCCAACCAAGAAAGCACACAGAAACTTACATTGTTTAGAAACTGTATGGCTGTGGCAGGCTTCTTGTTATCTACTTCTTTTATCTTAAATTAACCCATTTCTGTTAGTCTATACTTTGCCACATGGCTTGTGGCTTACCAGTGTCTTTATATGTTGCTTTTCATGGCAGCGCCTGGCAGTGTCTCTCTCCAGTCTTCTACTTCCCAGAATTCTCTACTCTCTTGTCCCGCCTATACTTCCTGCCTGGCCACTGGCCAATCAGAACTTTATTTACACAGAGCGATATCCACAGCAATAAATGCCCAGCCATAGCTTGACTTGTTTCTTGCCAACTTTTCTTAACTTTAAATCATCCCATCTATCCTTTGCCTCTGGGCTTTTTCCTTTTCTTACTTCTGTATATCTTACTTCCACTCTTACTCCGTGGCTGGCTGGGTAGCTGGGGGGCTGGCTCTTGTTTTCTTGCTCCTCCTTCTCTCTTCTTGCTCCTTCCAGATTTCTTCTATTTATTCTCTCTGCATGCCAACCCCACCTATCCTTTGTCTTGCCTTACTATTGGCTGTTCAGCTCTTTATTAGACTATGGGGTGTTTTAGACAGGCAAAGAATCACATATAACAAGAAATCCACAGAGTCTGTTTAAAGGGCAAAGAATTTATTAAGGTGAAAAATTCACTGTACAGAATTGACACAGGTTCTGGACCTTTGGAATAAAGTTCTGGGCCCGTTGGATAAGGAGCCCGGCCACTCGAGTCTATCCTGTGTTTTCTCTCTGTTTCTCTCCCCGCTGCTTCTAAGTAAGTCTCTTATTCCTCATTCCTCAAGAGTCCTGTGGTATATAAGTGTGGGGGGCTGGTCTGCCACAGACGGTGCCTGAACAGAGACAAGAAAAAGATAAAAAAAGAAAAAAAAAATAACCCTAGAATTTGGTGAAAGGATTGTAGGGTTGCAAGTGTAGACATGCCAATAAGGAATTGAAAAATGAAGGCAATGGCATTTTATTCTTGGGTGTGTAAGTTAGGCGGTGAAGAAAATACCACAAGGCTGCATACATCATTCTCATTCTCTCTCTCTCTCTCTCTCTCTCTCTCTCTCTCTCTCTCTCTCTCTCTCCCCCCCCTCTCCCCTTCCCCCTCTGCCCCCTCTCCCCCTTCTTCCCCCTCTCCCCCTCCCCCTGTCCCCCTTCTTCCCCCTCTCCCCCTCCCCCTGTCCCCCTCTAGCCCCTCTCTCCTTCTCTTCGTTTCCCCATCTGCCCTTACTCCCCAGAGGCCGAGAGCAGAATGGTGTCCGTGCAGGACAAGCAGCTGAGACACACTGGAAAGCAGGAAGCTGTGGAGGTGAGAACCATACTCCAGGCTGGACAGCCAGCCTGAGACTCTGTGGGAACTGCTGAGACTGCAGCCCGAGCTCCCAGCAGTGAGGCAACTACAGAGGATTCCCAGGACCAGGCTTGCTGAGTACTTGGACTGTCAAAGGTGCAGGTAATGGGTTTTCCTCCCAAAGCTGGGGTTGCCATGGGAAGGCACAGTTTCAGCTCATGGCAGCTGAAGGAGCCTTGAGCCCGTGTGGCTATGAGGTGAAGCTCTCTAGCCTGGTCCGGGCCGGTTACAGAAGACTGCAGACCGCAAAGGCAGCAGTAGCTAAAAGTGAAAGTTTCAGAGAGACTTGCTTGAACTGAAAATCTTGGTTATGGAACTGTTCGTCTTTGGAACTGTTTGCTTCAGAGTCATTACAATTCTGACAGCTATACACAGACATGGGGCAGCTGACAAGCCAGGCCCTGACTACGAGGACTCAGAGGAACTTTTAGGAAGGGTACCAGAACTCTTTTGGAACTTTTAAACTTAAAAAATAAAATGGACAATAATGATTTCATTACAATGGGACAGTTTGAATTTGCATATGCATAAAAACTATCAACAGGAATGACTTATGAACTAGTTATGGAACTGTTTATGTAAAAATGGAACTGGTTGGAGAGGATTGTTTTTGTTTTTGTTTTTTAAAGAAAAGGGAGAGAGTTAATATTCCTCTGTATATTTAATTTTAAAAATGTTTTTGTGTCATTTAGTGAATTAATGTTATGTTTTGTATAGTTCTAAATTGTAGGTTGAGAGTAGGTTTACAGGTTGAGAGTAGGTTTGTAGAAATTATTTTGTCAACCTATTGATATTGATGGATCATGGTTTGGTGAAGTTAAGAAAGTATTTAAGTTTAAGAGGTATACATCAGAAGTTTATCCTATGTTTCGTTAGCAAGAAATATTAAGAGTTTGCTTTAAGATGTAAGATTGAGAAAATTGTAACTATGCATAGCAATATTTATATTAGAATTATGTTAACCTGTTTGTCTTTATGTTTGATGCAGTTGCATCAAGAATTTTTTTTCTTTTAAAATATAAAGGAGAGGGACCTGTTGTATGTAGCCCACAAGGTTTCATAGTGTCTGTACCCAGCAGGACTGCATAAGAGGTTGACTGGACCACGGGCCTGGGTACTACATGTGTGTAAGGGTCTACACTTGACTGTAACTAGCAAGGAGGGCATCTTTTGCTCTACCCATTGGCATTGTTATAAATAGCCCTTTGGAATAAAGTTTTGGGCCGGTGGATAAGGATCCAGGCCCAGTAGAGTCTACCCCATGTTTTCTCTGTTTCTCTCCCTGCTACTTCTAAGTAAGTCTCTTATTCCTCATTCCTCAAGAGTCCTGGGGTAAGTAAGTGTAGAGCTGATCTGCTACACTACTACATCCACAGCTTCACAGAGTTAAACAAATGCAACATAAAGGAATGCAACACATCTTTGCATCATTAAACAAATGTTCCACAGCACAAACAAACCTAAAACATCTTAAAATAATATTCTACATTCCCCCCCTTTTGTCTAAATAAAACGGTTTTAACTTCAATATAGTAAAATTATATACAACAAAAACAGTTATCAAGTAAGAATTACAATATTCAATTCATTGTAGATAGCATATTCAGAGAAAATAATGCATTAGCTATCCTATCTCAGTGAATCTAAAGTTTTACACCTAGTTTACTATGGGAGCCCACAAGTGACTCAGTTTCCCAGTTTGAATCTGAAGTCTATTGTGTTGATATTTTATTTGTGCAACCCAATGAAGTTTATCTGAAGATCAGAAGGAAAAGTCAGACACTATATTAAACATAGAAGTCAGGCAATGGTAGCACATGCCTTTAATCCTATCATTTGGGAGGCAGAGATCTGTCTGGATCTTTGTGAGTTCAACACTGGGAACAGAGCAGGCATGGTGGCACACACCTTAAATTCCAACACTAGTTAACTGTAGTGTTTGGAGGTCTGTACAGACAGACAAGAAGTGACAGAGCTGGGCAGGAAGAGGAAGTGTTGTAGCTGGACAAGAAGAGCAAATTAGATAGCAGAACAGAAAGGCATTTAGGTGTGGGTATACATGAAGTATGGTCTCTCTTTGGAAGCTGAGGTGTCAGTTAGGTGAGGTTGGCTTGTGTATTTTCCTATTCCTCTGATGTCTCAGGTTTTCACCCCAATATCTGGCTCCATGTTTTTTATTTAATAAGACCATTTAGCAACTCATCTAAAGTCTATTCTGAGTCAATAGAGTTCAGGCTTGCTTGCTCCAGGGCTGTGTGAAAGTCATGATCTGATATTTGACTCTGCCTGAGGGCAGTGAGAAAGTTGTGATTAGCTCATTAGAAGGAACATGCTATCTAGCTATACACAGGCTGCTGACACCAGCCGGAGGTATATCAAGATAGAAAATGAAACTGTCTACTCCTTGACTCAAGGACAGGATAGAGTGTTGGTTGAATGCCTGTTCTATGCATTGTTCTACTTCTGCCCTTCAAGTTTGTATATAACCTGGCTGTGAAATAAACTCAGGTACTGTTTGGCATGACTGGCAGCCCTCTTGCCTCTGCTCTGTCTTCTTCATTGTCTCTACAAACTGCACGCCTCCACCCAGCTACCTGATTGACTCGTTGGCTGGTTCCAACAATTTTCTTTCCATCATAACTAAGGAAAACTGCAACTATAACTATCTAGTCTTCAACTCCATCAAAGACTCAGAAGGCTGTAATATTATCTAACAACAGACATTTGGCTGCCTGGAGAGTCACCCAAAGTTCCTCTGCGATGTTGGGGCATCCATCTTCAGCCATCAGGTGTTGTGGAATATTATTGTAAGGTGTGTTACCTTTGTTTATGTTCTAGAACATTTGTTTAATGATGCGAAGATGTGTTTGATTAAATAAAATTAACTTGTGGTCAGATGGCTGAGTCGACAACTAGCTGACAGGAAGTGATAGGGAGGAGCCAGGTGGAGGGTTTTTTTTAAGTAGGGGCAAGAAGAAGCATGGGGGCTTTTTGGAGGAGGTGAGCAAGGAGAGAAGGTGAGCTACTTGCTATTCAGCCTATCAGAGGAGCAGAATTACACCCTAAATTTTGAATCTTGAGTTCTTTAGAGGGACAGAGATTTAGTTAAGTTCTTTTCATAGTTTTGAAAAAGTGCCTGAGCAAACAGAATTCCTTCCAGCTGTGACTTTTTTTTTTTATTTTAATTTTAATTTTTTTTTTTTGGAGACAGGGTTTCCCTGTATAGCTTTGTGCCTTTTTTCCTGGAGCTCTCTTGGTAGCCCAGGCTGGCTTCAAACTCACAGAGATCTGCCTGGCTCTGCCTCCCAAGTGTTGGTATTAAAGGCATGTGCCACCACCGCCCAGCTCCAGCTGTGACTCTTGCAGCCTACCTGCTGCTGGTAGCAGTGGAGTTGCAGTTGCTGATCTGGACAACTGTGGCTTAAAAGGCAGCAACAACTTTTAAAAAAAAGGGCGGGGGGCAACATACAGGCCCAGAATTTCTGGCAAACTTTTTAGTGAAGCAGAAAATTTGAAGGACTGTCCTGCCTTGAATTGACAAAGTTCATTAGTTGCTTTCCTCTGGGTCTCACAGAATATCTGGCAGACTCTTCTGTGAAGCAGGAATTTTGAAGGACTGTCCTGACTTGTTTTGGCAAAGTTCAACAGTCTTTTTCCTGTGTGTCCTGCATGTCCAGTCTGCACAGCACATGGTCAGCAGTCAAAGGAAGAGCAGTTCCTTTGTCCAGTGGTTAACCTTGCCACAATGAAAGCAAACTCCATATATGTGTTCTTGAAGCTGAGCTGCAGGTCCCCAAAGCAGCAAATGGTTGTCTGGCTGAACACCTTTCTAAAAAGGACACCCAGGGTGAGCACCATGTCAGCCTGAGTGTACCCCAGGGTGACCTTCTTCTGCTTTAGCTGCTTTGCAAAATGACCCATTTCTTCAGGGCCTTCATGTGACTCCTCAGGACTTGGTTCATGGCATTGGTGTGGACAGTACATGGATCTCGAGGCTCTCTCCAAGTTGCTCTCTACTCTAACCCTGTATGGCCCTCAGGCTGCAAAGTCTCCAGGCCAACTTGGGGCATCAGGCCCACTCTAACCTGAGATCCACAGTATGACATTCCTCTACAGAGCTCATATGGTAGCAGACATGGGGATACCCCCAACACCTCTGACCCTGGTCCAAGTGCTGGCCCAATTCCAGGTGCAGCTAGAGATCCTTGGGAACTTAGCCAGCTCTGAAGGTCCACCCAGCCTGGCTCCTGCCTTCCTGTTCCATCACTTTTACCTGGTGAGGGTGGGAAGACAAAGTCTGGCTATGGGATGAAATGAGAATGTTAGTTAGGTATACCTTTGGAAATGCAATTTGCCATACTCACCAGAAATAGTGTTTACCTACTTCTAGACCATGCTTTGGGAGTTGAAATTGTCAGAATTTCACAAGGCTCTGCCAAACATTCTACCCATTATTATTTAAACCACTGAAACATTCCCTCACTGCTATGCTCATACCAACTCTGTGATGGCATCAGGAGACATTTCTCCACTTGGTTGCATACACAGCATTAAACTTTTGCAATGGTATCACAGACCTCCACTTTTACAGTTTATGTTCTGGTTACCTCCAGCTTTAAAGGTCTAAATTTCCAACCCATTTGTGGTACCTTGTAATAGCAGCTTTATGAAGGTAGTGTATAGTAAGTAATTTAATCTTTTAGTAACTGCCGTGAGAACCCCCCCCCCCCCCCCCCCCGTCAAATGTAGTTAGTTTTGGAGGGGATATTTTTAAATCAAAGGATTCAATTTTTGAACCTTTCCCTTCAAGCAGATTAGCCAATCGTGTCAGAGTGAGACTTCCCTCCTGCCAATGGGATGACACTCAGTCATCACCTATGTCTGGAATAAAAGACAGGAGCCATCTTGGCCCTGCTGTGCTTGCTAGCCTATTTTGGGTTATGGTGCACCATTTTTACTAAAAGAATTGCCTTGCTGAGCTATTTGAACTTTGTGAACGTGTTTCTCTGTGAGATGCTGAAGTTATTCTTTGTTTCTACCAAGCTTCAGCAGTAAAATGGGAAATAATAGTTTTCACAGACATATGAGGAGGTATAGAAATACAAACAAAACACCCATACACATTAAAAAAAAAACATCCTGATAAAGTATTTGCATTGTAGCTTTTACTCCTCAGCAAATAACATAATAAGGTTGGAAGAATTTGGGAACAAGACTATGGGTCTCAGGGTCAGTTCTCCTGCTGTGAGTCATTATTTTCAAGGTTCAGTGACTCCAAAGACAGATGAGTCCCATCTCACCGTGTTTACCTGGAACCTGGTTAGTTGCCTAATTACTCTGTGCCCCGGTGGCTGCCAATAAATGCAATGTGATCATTACTGGTTTTATTAATTTCTCCACTGTGAAATGAGAAAATTGCAGTAAATCAGTGCCTTTAAGCATACTTAGACCCTTAACTTTTACCATACCACATTATAGGCTTCCTTATGAGACTTTCACATATACTATGTTCTTATTGATCCTTTTCTCCAGTCCTTCTTCTCATATCCCTACCCGTCTTCTACTTCGATGTCATGTGTATCCATCCTATTACTCCCCTTTTCTCCCCTTCTGGGGTCCTCCCTTAAGACTCCCTTTTCGCCAGGTAGTGGTGGTGCACACCTTTAATACAGCACTCAGGAGGCAGAGGCAGGCAGATCTCTGTGAGTTGGAAAGCCAGCCTGTCTACAGAGTGATTTCCAGGACAGGTTCCAAAGCTATACAGAGAGACCCTGTCTCAAAACAAACAAAAACCAACACCTTTTCCCTCTCATGACCTTCTGTAGAAAGAGTTATTGGTTTATGACTATCATCAGTTAGATTTCTTCTAGACTCTGATATCTATTTAAAATACAACCACTTCAACATTGGCTATGTGTACACAAAAACCAAGAATAGAAATGTTGTGCCCTGGGTGTGAGACCCCCGCAAAGAGACCACCAGAGACATGAACTCACCGAAATGCAAAAGCAAGGTTTATTGAAGCAGGGACCAAGCCACATGGCAGGGACCTCGGTAGAGCACCCCAACACCGTGGAGGCTAGAGGAGGTGGCCGCCCCTCT
This sequence comes from Onychomys torridus, assembly GCF_903995425.1. Lineage (NCBI taxonomy): Eukaryota > Metazoa > Chordata > Mammalia > Rodentia > Cricetidae > Onychomys > Onychomys torridus. Next base: position 110,910,595 of record NC_050451.1, on the reverse strand, counting down.
GCAAGCTCAGTTTTTAAAGGCAAAAACCATAAGATTACATCATTTAGGGGTGCTAGTATGGGTACAATTCTGATTGGCTCAAGTTTTAGGGGCTTTCCAAAATTTCTGTGTTATCTTACTTTGTAGTTTTAACTGGTTGTTTGTCAAACTTTATAGACTACCTCCAGCCCTGGGGCATTCTATGGTTAATCAATTGTGACCAGATAGTCCTTCAAACATCCTGACTTTGTACTTTAACCATCTCCAGCATTGGGGCATTCTATGGTTAATCAGTTGCTACCAGACGGCTCTTCAAACATCCTAACTTTGTCCTGGAACCTATGTCAGCAGCTTTGAGAATTTTGAAACTCGGGCCTGTTTTAAGCTGGGGTGAGGGGCTTGCTTGAAATGGGGATGCTTTGGTTCTTCACAAAACGATTTCAAGTACTACACACACACACACACACACACACACACACACACACACACACACAGAGAGAGTCAAAGGGACAGGAAATGATGAAAGGAAATCAATAGTCTTATACTTATCTTGTGTCTCTCGGAGGACAGAGACCTCTCACCATTACTGACATTGCTTTCTTCTGGACTCAAAGCACTACACCTTCCATGAGGAAAATCTCTGGGAAAAAAAGTTGCCCTCAGCTTCTACATCTCATCCATCTATTCTGGCTCTCACTTAGTGCTAGTGGATAGGATACAGATGAAAGTTAGTCCTTCCACTAGCACCTAAACAAGTTTTATTTTAAAAAGAGTTGGTAAGTGGGCAGAATGGCTATATTACCTGTTGCCAGTTGGAGTGTGTATAAGCAGGTATGAGGCCTTGGTGATGCATAAATCTGTCCTGTGGAGTCTTCCTCAAATCTATCTGAGTTTAGTGTCGTCTTAGGGTTTATGTAAGGAGGTGTCAACAATTTTGTGTTCATGAGTCTTTTTGAAGTAGTGGGGTCTCAGGTGTGTTTGGGTCCAACACAGGCGTGTGTAATGTAGAACCTATTCCCATGGAAGTGGTTGTACCTGTGCTGCTGTGTGTGCGTGGTCTCGGATAGGTAAGTGCGTGGTTCTAGAAAAAGTTGTGCCAGGTGTGCAGGCCCGCAAGGCAACAAGGCAAGGGACAGGAAGAGCCGCCTGCGGCCTGCAGGGGGCGCCGCCCGGGGCGGTTTGGTTGCGGCGCCTGCCCAGCAGGGCATTTCCGCTCCGCGGCCGGCGCGCTCCCGGTGATCCTCTTGACCCGGTGCAGGTGAGGAGCTGAACCGGCTGGACTGGGAGCCTGGGGCGGTTTAGGGACTCAGTCACTAGCCAGCGGATCGTCTGCCGCTAGCGTCCCTGCAGATGCGGGGTCGGCGGGCGGAACCCTCGGGGCGGGACGCACATTTGACCCCGGAAAACCGCCGAGGACGGCCCACGCTGGGGACGTGATGGCCACCGCGGGAGACGCAGACAGAGACGCTGGCCCGCGCGGAGCCGCTGCTTGCTCGGTGTAGGAGGGATGGCCTCAGAAGATACTAAGTAGAATGAGGCTGTTTTCAAAAATTCTGCCTTTTAATTTTAGGTGTTTCTTAAGTGTAAGGAAATCAAAACTTGCAAAAGAATCCAAAACCGATTTTTGTTGATCAGTTTCTGATCTTAGATCCTTTTGGAGTCGTTAATAACACATCTGGATATTTGGAGATCGTTGCCTTTGAATTCTATTCTTTGTTTTCGTTGTTGTTTCATTCTATTAATCAGTTATAACAGGATAGCCTCACTCAGAACCCATCAGAGGTGTGCGTGTGTTTTAATTTAGCTTCTTAACTCCAAGCTCAGCTTATTCATGTGAAAGACACCCCCCCCCCCCCCCCGGCACCCCTATAGGAATGCTATGTTTGCAAGGCTTATAAGGGAACAAAAGACAGTTCCAGGAAATAGAATGGCCCCACCGCAGCCCAGATAGCCGATAAGCATTGCCCTGTTGTGCAAACCCCCTAGCTTGTGAGGCACGTAGGGGAACAAAGGAATTCAGCTAGAAGGCAACCAGAGCAGCTGGAATTCTAGATAGGGGTTGAGTCGACACACATATCTGGTTACCAAGGAAACCCACAAACCGCCCTGAGCCTGAATCCACGCCCCATTTGATTTATGCTTATATATTCGCGCCTCACTTGAATTGTCCAATCAGAACCATTCGCGCCTTGTTTAAACTATCCAATCAGAACCCTTTGACTATTCACGCCTCACTTGAATTGTCCAATCAGAGCTTTGTAACCATTCGCGCCTTGTTTAAACTATCCAATCAGAACCCTTTGACTAATGCTTTCCCGCGCTTCTTGCTATAAAAACCCATCCCACCAACCCAGAGGCGCGCTGGTCTTCCGAGAGGCTTGGTTGCCCCAGGTACCTGTGTTTTAATAAACCTCATGCTGTTGCATCTGATCGGTGGTCGCTGCGTGCTCATTGAGCCGGGGGTCTCTCCTGAAGGGAGATCTCTCCGGGGGTCTTTCACATGTTGGAGGAATAAGGAAACACGTTAAAGTAGGAGCAATTTTTTTTAAGAGTAGGCTGACGGTCCCAGTAAGAAATCATGAGTTAAAAATAAAGGCTATCTTTGAATCAATTGGAATTACCTCTGAGAGGTAAGTCTTGTGTTGAAGGCTTTCTCCTGGCCAGGTTCCTGTAATGGAAGTGCTAACTTGAGGAGCCCTGCAGTTTTCTGAACCCACTCCCAGGAGAAGACAGAAGTCCCCTGAGTAAGCACACCAGTCTTTCCCAACGGAGAACATTCATCTTTAAAAGCTTAGTTTGCAAAGTTAATTGGTGACTTTTTGTACTGAACTTTTTTTTTTAAAAAAACTAGTAAATTTTACTAACCATGACTTTAGCATACAACAAGCCCAAGGTTAGATCTGGAAAACAAAGTTGGGATTGGGTATGTAGCTCACTGGTCAAATACCACCTTATTATGTGTGAGGTGGTGAGGTAGAATCCTACTAATGACGGTGGTGATCTTGTATAGTGGATGGCAGTGTGTAGCACAGAACCAAAACCCTGCAATAGTTATTTTTTAAAATGATACAGTCAAGCCAGGTGTGGTGGCTTATGCCTGTAATCCTAGCACTCAAGACTGAAGGAGGACATCCTGGGCTTACATCAAAAAAAGAACACCCCCGTGTTGTTTTCTCTTTGTCTAGTGAGAGCTCCAGTTCTGTCGGTGCTTGAAAAGGAGTCATTGTGTAACTTTATTGTACCCTCCACTCTACAAACTAGTGCTGTCGTGTTTGAAGAGGGATGTGGCCCATAGGAAGGGTAGCAGTAGGAGGACAACATCAAATGATTTTAGCAGTCTTCTCTAGAACATTCCCCATCTGGAGCCAATAGATATTAGACATTTTATTCAGTGAGCCTGAGCTAACCATGACTACCCCGGGTCTTGACTAACAGATCCATCCTTCAGTCAAACTATTTCTCTGTATTGTTGATGAAACTGCTCTGGAAAGGACAGCCTTGCTTAGATTGCAGACCCAGCCCCTGGAACCCAGAGCTATGTAGACTCTGGTTACTTTGTGAGGTATTATTATGCTCCCTCAATTGAGTTCACAGAAAAGGCATTATGAGTCAATAGATATTATCACTAATATGAGAAGGATGAGGTACAAGGTCATATGCTATTGGAGTGAATGCTCTTAGCAGGGGACACAGCAAAGGTCTTTTGGAGCTAAACCTTGAGCAGAGGATGACTTTTTATGGAGGAATGGGACAGTGACATTCCTGGTTTTAGACACCATGAGCAAAAGACAGGATGAATATATCAAACTATGTTTAGAGCTAAGGAGCGAGGGAGCCAAAAGATGTGTTGAGACTGCCTGGGCATAGGGAGAGCTGAACCAGATTGGACCAAGGAAGGAAAGACTCTCTGATGATAAGTTCTGTTTCTTATCAAGGTTCTGATTTTCCTTTTTAGTTGGATTTTTTTTTTAAATTTATTTACTTCTATTTCATTTACATTGGTATTTTGCCTGTGTATATGTGAGGGTGTCAGATCATGGAGTTAGAGACATTTGTGAGCTACCATGTTGGTGCTGGGAATTGAAGCCAGGTCCTCTGGAAGAGCAGTTAGAGCTGTTAACCACTGAGCACCTTAGTTGGAAAAATTTTAACCCAAGATAGAAGCATAGAAATAATCTGCCTCAAATTTGCAAGGTCTTGGGCTTTACCCTTAACACTGCAAGAAAAAAAAAGTGATTGATTTAAAATATTTTATTCTAGATAGCATAACAGTTCTTTAAATAACTAGTTTGTACCTCCAAAGAAGGAACATTTTCTTCTGGGACCACAATGTCATCATCACCTCTTAGCAGATTACCTCAAAATGCTCAAATTTTTATGTGGGTTTGTTGTGTAAAATATTGTGCAACTAAGTGGTATCTGTTCATTGATCCTTTCAGGCTAGGGCAAGGATTTAGCAACCTTTCCCTGTAAAGGGGCAAATACAAATGCAGGCTTTGCAGGCCTGAAATCTTTATACAAATGCCTACCTCTGAAGTTGCCATATTAAAGTAGCCATGGCTAATACATATCAAATGTGCATAACTATGCTCAAATGATGTTTAATTTTCTGGGTTGGTTGTTTTGGTTTGTGTGTGTGTGTGTGTGTGTGTGTGTGTATGTGCGCACTGTTGTTTAAAATTCCCTGCAAGGTTCATCTTACACATAGGCTATGGCTGCCTGACTTTGATCTGGAGCAGCTCATGAGTTCTTTTCTTCCTCTTAAACAAACAAACAAAAAAAAAATTGCTTATTATGTGTGTGAAAAACAAGACAGCTTATAGGAGTCGGTTCTCCCTTCCACAACATGGTTCCAGGGCTTGAACTCAGGTTGTCATGCCTGGTGGCAAGTGCCTTTTACCCACTGAGCTGTTTCCCTGGTTTCCCAGGGGTTTCTTTAATGTTGGTGATTTATTGATATCACTTGGCTGGTACCACATTCTGAGCTTGCTTAAGTCCAATTAGATAGCTTGGCTGCCGCCAAGATATGAGTGCCACTATTGCATTCTTAGGAATCTCTTGCTCTGTTGATCATAGTTATGGTTCATAGTTGTCACAGCTAGGTATGGATTTTGGTTGCTTCCCTCCATTGGCATAGTACCTTGTATAGTACCCTCAGGTACTCTGAAAGCTAGTCCTAAGAAAGGAGGCTTTCAGGTCACATCCAGCTCAGATCTTCGGAATCCTGTGTCCAAAGTAAGTGGTGTCTTTAGCAATAGGGACTTGCCTTCAACCTCTGGGAGGCCACCAAGGGCAACAGAAACAGCCTGTATTGTTTTGGGAGTCTCTTGGACTCCCTTGACTCAAAAGGGAGCACCATGCTGTGTACTGGCGATTTTGCTAGAAATCTATGGATCTTGAGAGAAGCATTGTCAGCCCGAGTGGCATAACTCCTTTTAAATTATATAAATTAATATTATTTTCCCTCATCCCTCCCTCTCCTATTGTACTGATGTGTTGCTCGAATCTTAAATTGGTCTTTTAACAAAAAAACACCCCAAAAACCCAGTAGCCAGATATTGGGGTAAGGGGTAAATGCTGAAAGATCAGAGAGACAACAAAAGAACAAGCCACTGCAATGTCTCACTTCACCAACTCTATGATTCTTCTGACTGAATGTCTCTGAAGCTCTCCAGTCGAAAATCCTTTAGCCAAAAGGACTGTCTCCTCACGCCTCATATACCTTTCTCAGCCTAGCTATCCATATCACTTCCTTTTTAGTGCTGGGATTAAAGATGTGTAATTCCCAAGCAAAGGCATGAGATCTCAAGTGCTGGGATTAAAGGTGTGTGCCACCACTGCCTGGCCTCTATGTTTACTCTAGTGGCTTGTTCTGTCCTCTGATCTCCAGGCAAATTTTATTAGGGTACATTATATATTGCCACATTGATTTGCATCTCTATGTATATATACAAGAGGCCAAAGAGGACAGAAGATGGTGACAGATTCCCTGGAGCTGGAGGCACTGACAGTTATAAGAAGCAGGCCGACTCTGGTGCTGGGAACCAAACTCAGGTCCTGTGGAAGAACAGTAAGTATTCTTAACTGCTGTGCTATCCCTCCAGCCGCAGTGGAAGGGCAGGGAAAAGAGAAAAGGAAGGCGTTAAAACCTTTCACATAGCAAAGAGTAGGGAAAGGTGACATTTTGAGTTAGGTCTGAATGAGAGTCGAAGTTCCAGACATTGTCCATTTGTTCAAATCATTACATCAGCTTTTAAAAGTTAATGACCCCTCTGTCATATTTGATACAAGGACAGAAAATGTGTGTGTAGTTGTCTTAGTTACTTTCCTATCGCTGTGATAAGACTGACCAGTACCAAAGCAACTCATAGAAAAAGTGTTTGAATCTTACAGTTCCAGGATGAGTCTCTGATCATGGCAGGAAGCATGGTGGCAGGCAGGCAGACACTGGAGCTGGAGCTGAGAGCTCACATCCTGATCCACAGCAGAAGGTGGAGAGCTCTGACTGGGAATGGCATGAGCTTTCAAAACCTTAAAGCCCGCCTTCCTGTGATACATCTCTTCCAAAAAGGATATACCTCCTAATCTTTCCCAAACAGTTGTACCAACTGGGGACTAGGTATTTAAACTTATGAACCTGTGGGGCCATTCTCAAACCACCATAGGGAAAGGGGAGTTTTTATAACTCTATCCCTAGGGGGTCTGATACCTGTTTCTTGTTTCTGAAGGTACCTGCACCCATTTCTACTCACCCTTACCCCATGCACATAACTCAAGACACAAATCTTTAAAGAAAGAAAGTATAGACCACTAACTCATTGTTACTTACTGTTAAGAAAATTGGTTTATAATGCCAGATGTGGTGGTGCATTTCTTTAACCCCAGCACTCAGGAGGCAGGGGCAGGAGGATCTCTGTGAGTGTGAAGCCATCCTGGTCTGCATAGCAAGCTCCAGGACAGCAAAGACTACATAGAAATAATCTTGTAAAAAAAAAAAAAAAAAAAAGCAGGGTGGTGGCGGCACGCACCTTTAATCCCAGCACTCGGGAGGCAGAGGCAGGAGGATCTCTGTGAGTTCGAGGCCACCCTGGTCTACAGAGCGAGATCCAGGATAGCCACCAAAACTACATAAAGAAACCCTGTCTCCTGTGTCTCGAAAAACCAACCAAACAAACAAACAAATAAACAAATAAATACATTTTTAAAAAGGAAAAGAAAAAAATAGCTTATTGCCCGTGTCCAGCCTCACATAAGGTTCAGGTTCTGAGACAAGAAGGGGCATTGGCACAAGGAATACTTTGACCACCAAGTGATCGCACTCAGATGGTTCCAAATAGCTAAGGCATCTTTATTTATACTTAAGCAGTGGGGTGTTTGTTTGTTTGTTTGTTTGTTTTGTCAACCAGGGGTCCATGAGCAGCTTTATTATTGGCTTCTATTTTTGACTTTAAGAAATACATCACAACTTAAGGAATACATCATGATCATTATGAGAGTCCCCATTGTTCCCCTTTATGTGTCCCCAAATACACCTCCCACCCCCTGCACAACCTTATCCTAGACACAGAGTTCAGCATTTTTGCAGGCTTAACTAAAATTACACACTTAAAATTGCAGCACTTAAGTCAACTGGCAGCTACATGCAGTTACAAAGTTAAAAAGACAAGGGTACAATGCTTTAAGGACAACAATATTCAAACCCACACAATTCTTTCATGTCTGCAAGATATATTTTTATACATTTCCCTTTTCTATAAGAGGGTCCCATGTCTCAATCTCTCTGTAAAAGGCAGACCTTGATAAATCATTCTTTTCCTATCTCACTATACCATACTTCTTCCACCAACATAAGCTCCTGTGTATGGTGAACATGGATCTATCCATCCCACATTTTGCATTTTGTATTTTTTCCTCTTGGAGCATACCAGATCCTACCAATGATTCTATGCTTGGTGTCCAGGGAAGTTACTCTCAACAGTTGGCACCATGTGTATTCCTGAGGCTTCCTTCCAAGTCTGTGGATGCATGCCCTGCTCTCCTCCCAAACTGTGAAACATGGTTAATGTTCCAAGTGTTGTTTTTTCATGTGTACCTAACTATCTCCATTGAGTCAGAAAAGTTCCCAAGGTTGGGAGTTGTAGTTAGTAATTCCAGATAAGAGATTTAAGAAGCATTAACCCTCTGCTGAATCTTAGGGCAAAGTATTTGAAAAGGAACAGAATTTCCAGGGAAAATTACTGCTGTTGCATGTGTGACTGACAAAGTATGATGAGAGAGAAAAGAGCCTGCAAGCTTCATGAACTCTGCAAATTCCTGTACCGTCCTGTGGACCACTGGTCCTTGCTGAGTGAGAGTCCGTTTCCACAGGTGTCTTGCCCCAAGGGAAACCTGTTGGACAAGTAGTCATATGCTGATCCAAGACTAGGCTGCATGGCTCCTGACAGTTTATGGGCTTGTGTGGATAGAATCCGCTTTGACAGAGGGGTTTCTAGGCCCCTTTTGCTGCCTAGAAACCAGTGAGAAGCATGTTGCAAACACTGTTAAGTTGTAAAATAGAAGGTTCTTTTATCAGCAGTGTAGGCAGCACAAGGTAGCTTACAACGTGGTGGCTAAATGTGCTAAAGAAACTGTTAACATTGTCAAGAAGGTTGACTGAGGCAGGCTTAGAATTGTGATTCTGGAAATCAGTGCTCAGCTCTTAAGTAATGACGCTCACAGACTAATTCTACTTTTTGATATCATCCTTTTTTCTCAAGTCTGACTTGAGAACTATCGTAGAAAATTAATTTAATGTGTGTTGCTTTTGTTTATGTTGCATTTGTTTAACTCAGTGAAGCTGTGTTACTTTGCTTATTGAGAACACCTGATAGTCTAATAAAGAACTGAACAGCCAATAGCAAGGCAGGAGATGGGATAGGCAGGGCTGGCAGGCAGAGAGAAGATATAGAAGGAGAAATCTAGTAGGAGAGAGAAGTAGCCAGAGAAGGAGGAGGACTCCAGGGGTCATCTACCCAGCTACACAGCAAGCCACAGAGTAAGAGTAAGATTTACAGAAGTAAGAGAAAGGGAAAAGCCCTGAGGCCGAAGATAGATGGGACAATTTAAGTTAAGCAAAGCTGGCTAGGAACTAAGCCAAGCTAAGGCTGGGCATTCATAATTAAGAATAAGCCTCCGTGTGTGAATTATTTGATGGTGGGCTCCCCAAAAGAGAAAAAAACTACAGAGAACAAATTATTTTTAAAAAAAGTCATTTTCATAGGGATTTGAGGTTTCTCATTTTCTTAACATTTCTGCTCAGCATTATTGTTTCATTAATCCCATGATGATAAAAATAATGGTGAATTTAAATGGCAAATATATACTAAACTTGAAAATCTTCTGTGATTTGAGTTTTGAATTATCTCTCAACTGTTTTAATTGAATTCAACTTGGGATAATACAAGCATTGGTATAATGTGAATGCTTTGGGGAAAGTAGGAAAGAACAGGCTTAATTTTGAGTTCTGGGCTTTTAGTTTAGTTTCTTTTTTCTTTTTTTCTTTTATTGAAAATAGTCTTTTTTTTTTTTCTTCTGGTACAATATATCCTGATTACAGTTTCTCCTCCCTTTACTATTCCCAGTTCCTCCCTACCCCGCTTCCCCTCTGGATCCACTCCCTTTGTCTCTCATTAGAAAAGAGGAGACTTCTAAGAGATAACAACCAAATATGACAAAATAAAATATAATAAGAAAAAGCAAAAACTGTCACATTGAAGCTGGACAGGACAACCCAACAGAAGGAAAGAATCCTAATAATAGCCACAAGGATCAGAGACCCACTTATTCACACACTCAAGAGTCTCATAAAAATATTAAACTGAAAGCTTTAATACACACAGAGGGCCTTGTGCAGACAGACCCAGGGAGGCCTGTGCTGCTGCTTCAGTCTCGGTGAGCTCAGATGCTCCTTAATTGACTCAGAGGCCTCGTGGGGCCTTCTGACTCCTCTGACTTTTAGACTTTTTCGGCCCTTCCTCTGTGTTCTCTGAGAGGAGAAATTTAATGGAGATCTCCCATTTAGACTCACTCTTCATGTAAAGTCTGACTGTGGGTCTCTGGATCTGTTCTATCTACCGACAGAGGGACCTTCTCTGATGATGACTGAATAAGGCAGTAGTATTTGGTTTTATCCTAGGTCTTTGGGCTATCTGGTCTCTAGTTCTTGGTCACACAAGCAGTGGCTATATAGGATCCATCTCGCGCAGTGGACCCTAAGTCAAAACAGACATTGGTTGACTTCTCCCACAAGTTCTGTGCCACAATTGCCCTAGCATATCTTGCAGGCAGGTCAAAGGTTTTGTGGCTGGGTTGGTATTTATGTTTCTCTTTTGGCAGCCTGAAGAGTACTTCCCACACCAAAGGCACTAGAGAATGTAGGGATAAAGGCTCACTCCATGTAAGCACCAGCTCTACTTCTCTATATTCAATGAGTTGTATAGGTATTATCTTTGGCAGTGGAGCTCCACTGTTAGTTTGTAGAGGGGAAACCATTGCCTTAGCAACAGCCTGGGTTGTTTGGGAATTTCCTTGGGACCCCTTTGACCAACAACTCAGTTGATTAAAAGAGATGGCCAATTGAGACCCAGTATTCCCCATTATTTGGAGACTTCATTAGGATCACATTCATATTTTTTTAAAGAAGTTTCCACTATACCAGGTTTCCATATCCTCCCTCAAATGATCCTCAATTCCAGCTGCCTTCTCCCTTCCCCCTCCCCACATGATTCTCCGAATTCCCATCCCCACCCACATCTGCTCCCAATCCACCTGTAAAATCTATTGTATTTCTCCTGCCCAGGGAGATCTATGTGTCCCCCTTAAGCCCTTCCTCTATACCTAACCTCTCTGGGTCTATGGATGGTAGTTTGATTACTGTGTACTTAAAGGCTAATATCCACCTATAAGCCAATAAATACCATAATTTATCTCTGGTCTGGGTTACCTCACTCAGGATGACTTTTTCTAGTTCTGTTTTCTGATATATTTCATGATGCTATTTTTTTTAAACAACTGAGTAATACTTCATTGCAAAAATACACCACATTTTCTTTATCCATTCTTTTTTTGAGTGACATCTAGGTTGTTTCCAATTTTAGATATTTTGAATAGAGCAGCAGTGAACATGGTTAAGCAAGTGCCATTATGGTAGGATGGAGCATCCTTTGGGCATATGCCCAAGAGCGGTATAGCTGGATCTTTAGGTAGATCAATTCCCAAGTTTCTGAGGAACCACTATATTGATTTTTATAGTGGCTGTACAAGTTTGTACTCTCACCAGCAATGAATGAATGTTCCCTTTATTCTACATCCCAGCCAACATGAGCTGTCACTTGTGTTATTGACATTAGGCATTTTGACAGATGTAAGTAAGATGGACTCCTCAAAGGGGTTTTGATTTTCATTTCTCTGATGGCTAAGAATGTTGAGTATTTCTTTAAGGATTTCTCAGCCATTTGAGTTTCCTCTCTTGAGAATTCTGTGTACCCTATTTTTTAATTGGATTGTTTGGGGTTTTTTGATACATAGTTTTTGAGTTCTTTTTATATTTTGGATATTAGCCCTCTGTCAGATGTGGAGTTGGTAAAAATCTTTTCCCATTATGTAGACTGCCTCTTTATTCTATTGATGATGTGGTGTTCTTTTGGCTTACAGAAGCTTTTTGGTTTCATGAGTTCCTATTTATTAATTGTTGATCTTGGTGTCTGTGGTATAGGTGTTCTATTCAGAAAGTCTTTTCCTGTTCCAGTAAGTTCAAGGCTATACCCTTGTTAGGTTCAGAGTGTCTGGTTTTATGTTGAGGTCTTTAATCCACTTTGACTTAAGTCTTATGCAGGCTGGTAATTATGGATCTACTTGCATTCTTCTACATGCACATGTCCAGTTAGACCAGCACCATATATTGAAGATGCTTTCCTTTTTTTCCAGTGTGTATTTCTGGCTATTTTTTTTTTTAATCAAAAAGCGGGTGTCCATAGGTGTATAGATTTATGTCTGGGTCTTCAGTTTGATTCCATTGATCAACATGTCTTTTTTTATGCCAATATCATGTGGTTTTTATTACTATAGCTCTGTAGTACAACTTGAAACTGGGAATGGTGAAACCTCCAGCAGTTCTTTTATTGTTCAGGATTGTTTTAGCTATCCTGGGTTTTTTGTTTTTTCATATGAAGTTGAGAATAATCATTTCAAGTTATGTAAAGAATTGTGTTGGAATTTTGATGGAGATTGCATTGAATCTGTAGACTGCTTTTGGTAGTATGGCCATTTTTACTATGTTAATCCTACAAATTCATGAGCATGGGAGATCTTTCCATCTTCTGGTATGTTCTTCAATTTCTTCACTTACTTGGTTAGAGTTGCCCCCAAGTAAGGAGTATTTTATAGTATTTGAGGCTATTGTGAATGGTACTGTTTCCCTGATTTCTTTCTCAGTATATTTTATTGATTTCAGCCCTGAGTTTATTTCTTGCCACCTACTCCTCTTGGGTGTGATGACTTCTTTTTGTTACAGACCTTTCAGGTGTGCTGCTAATTTGCTAGTATGAGATCTCCTTAGTTTTTTTATGTAGGCACTTAGTACTGTGAACTTGCCTCTTAGAACTCTTTTCATTGTGTCCCATAAGTTTGGGTTTGCTGTACATTCATTTTTATTGAATTCTAGAAAATCTTTGGTTTCTTTCTTATCTCTGTCTTGATTCATTTTTCATTCAGTAGAGAATTGTTCAGTTGTAAGCTTTCTGTTGTTGTTGATATCTACCTTTAATCTGTAGTGGTCTGATAGAATACAGGGAGTTATTTCAAATTTTTGTATCTGTTGAGACTTGCCTTATGTCCAAGTATGTGGCCAGTTTTGGAGGAAGTTCTATGAGGTGCAGAGAAGACAGTATATTCCTTTGTGTTTGGGTGAGATGTAAATATATGTTAGGTCCATTTGGTTTATAACATGTTTAATTCCAGTATTTTTCTGTTTAGTTTTTGTCTGGATGACCTGTCCATTGGTGAGAATCCAGTATTGAAGTCTCCCACTATCAGTGTGTGAGGGTCAATATGTGATTTAAGCTGTATTAGCATTTCTTTTACAAATGTGGGTGCCCTTGTGTTAAGAACTGAAATGTCATCTTTGTGGATTTTTCCTTGATGGATGTAAAGTGTCCTTCCCTATCTATTTTGGTTAGTTTTGGTTTGAAGTTGATTTGGTTAGATGTTAAAAATGGCTACACCAGCTTCTTAGGTCCATTTGCTTGGAAAATCTCTTTCCAACTTTTGATCCTGAAGTAATGTCTATCCATAAGATTGAGGTGTGTTTTCTTTTTGGATGTAGTAGAAGTATGGATTTTGGTTTTGCATCCATTCTGTTAGTGTGTGTCTTTTTATTGGGGAATTGAGACCATTGATATTGAGAGATATCAATGACCAATGATTGTTGATTGGTTGTGGTGGTGGTGAGGTTGTGTGTGTGTGTGTGTGTGTGTGTGTGTGTGTGTGTGTGTGTGTGTATGCATGAGTGTACATGCATGTGTGCACATGCATGAGTGTACATGCATGTGTGCATACACGAGCTTCCCTTCTTTTGATTTTTCTGGCTGAGAGTATTCCCTGTTTTTCATGGGTATAGTTTACCTCCTTGGGTTGGAGTTTTCTTTTTTGTACCTTCTGTAAGGATGGATTTGTAGATAGATATTGTTTAAATTTGGCTTTATCAAAAATTATCTTATTTTTTCCATTTAAAGTGATTGAAAGTTTTGAAGGATATAGTAGTTTGAGCTGATATCTCTTAGACTCTGCAGGACATCAGACCAGGCCCTTCTGGCTTTTAGAGTCCTCATTGAGAAGTCAAGTATAATTCTAATAGGTCCTCCTTTATATGTTACTTGTCTTTTTCCCTTTCAGCTTTTAATATTCGTTCTTTGTATGTTTAGTGTTTTCATTATTATGTACTGAGGGGACTTTCTTTTTTGGTCCAATCTACTTGGTGTTTTGTAAGCTTCTTGTACCTTTATAGGAAGCTCCTTCTTTAGGTTAAGGAATTTTTCTATGATTTTGTTGAAATTATTTTCTGGGCCTTTGAGCTGGGATACTTCTTTTTCCTCTATTCCTATTATTCTTAAGTCTGATCTTTTCCTGAATGTTTTGTGTCTGGAGTTTTTTTTTAATTTAACATTTGACCAATGTATCCATTTCTTCTATTGTATCTTCAATGCCTAAACTTCTCTTTTCCATCTCTTGTATTCTGTTGATGAAGCTTGCCTCTGTACTTCTTGTTTGCCTTCCTAAATTTTTCATTTCTAAAATTTCCTCAGTTTTTCTTTATTAATTCTGTTTCCAGGTCTTGAACAGTTTTATTCATTTCCTTCCACTGCTTATTTGTATTTTCTTGGATTTCTTTAAGGGATTTATTAATTTCCTCCAATTGTTTGTTTGTATTTTCCTTTTTTTTTTTTTTTTTTTTTTTTGTTGTTGTTGTTGCTGTTTTTCAAGATAGGGTTTCTCTGTGTACTTCTGGCTGTCCTGGAACCCAGGCTGGCCTTGAACTCACAGAGATCCACCTGCTTCTGCCTCCTGCATGCTGGGATTAAAGGCCTGTGCCATTACTGCCTGGCTTTCCCGTATTTCTTTAAGGGGTTTATTCATTTCTTCTTTAAGATCTCTATCATCTTCATATAGTCAGTTTTAAGGTCCTTTTCTTGTGCTTCAACTATGTTGGAATATTCAGGGCCTACAGTGGTAGGACAGCTGGGCTTCATGAAGACATAGTTAGTTCCCTGGCTGTTGTGTTTTTATGCTGGCATCTAGTCATCTGGATTTGGGATGGCTATAGGTCTAGGTGCTGATTTTTTTTTTTTTTTACTTGTCTTTTTGGGTGGGTGTTTTGTTCCTTGGTTTCTGTTTCCTCTCTGGAATTGCAGAGAGTATGATAGCTGTTGCCTGGTAGGGTGCCTCTGGGCCCTGACCTGAAAATGACAACAAGCAGCAGGCCTGAGACAGGGTGGACTAACAGGCATGGCTACCTAGTGTGAGATTCTAGGTTGTATTCAATATACCTTTAGTAGAATAAGTGGAGTTTCAAGTTTGATATCTTTTGATTGTATTTGGTGCTTGTTGTGCTTCAAATATGACCTCCATAGAGTAGGTTCATGTGTTTGAACGCCTTGTCCTCATTACTATTTGGGGAGGTTGCAGAACCTTTAAAATGGGGCCTAGATGGAAGTGGCTTGGGGGTAAGGAATGAGCCTTGGGGCCTATACCTGGTTGTAACCAAGCAGCTTCACACTCCTGCTTCAGTAAAAAGTTTCTACTGCCTTCCCCCACTGTGTACTGTACACTTCAAACTATCAGCCACAATGAACGTTTCCTACCATCATAATATGCTCTGTCAGGTGTTTGTTCACCACAAAGAATTACTAACATCGTGATTATCTTCTAAGTATTCCTGTTGATTGTCCTATGTTGAGCCTAGCTAGCTACTGTAGCTCCCATATCCCCTCCCATTGAGCCTTGCTTTTTCCAGTAACCAAGACCTTGGCCTTGAGCTTGAACTTCGTGATGTGATTTGGCTCTCTGTCCTAAAGACATTGATGGGTCATCTTCTAAATAGAATACATTTGGCAACCTACCTAGGAACCTCACTTGTGTTTTTAATTTCTTCACTTTGAGTAGGGCACACGTCTAAGTATAAGAGTTGTTTAAATGGGTTAAATTCTTATCTTTCTCAGGTATTTTGGTAGCAAACTACCTAGAGGTGTAGAGAATGTCTTTGTGCAGTATTTTAAATTACTCTCCCAGGCTTCTTGTGACATAGTTTTTATGTTGGTAATGCAAAGTTTATGTTAAATTGAGCTGGAAATATGGTTCACCGGTAGGGCACATGCCTACTATTGGAGTTTTGAGTTTGATACCCAGAAAAAACACACACACACACACACACACACACACACACACACACACACACACACACGTGTGCGCAATGACAGAGAGAGAGAGAGAGAGAGAGAGAGAGAGAGAGAGAGAGAGAGAATTACTATAGCTTGAGTTGTCCTTGAAAAAGAAAACAGTGTTATAGTGTAGACATTCCTGTTTCAAACAGTTGGAGTACTTCTAACAAGTTCCAAGATGCAAAGGAGTCATGCTGTAGACAAATGAAGGAAAGGGAGAGCAATCTTCAGGCAAGGACTGCTTTTCTGCCCAAGTTGACTCAAAGTAAAACTGCAAAGCCCTTGGGGCAGAGGCAGACTGGAAATTACCCACCTTCAGCCAGACCTAGATGCTCCATTTCCCTGCATCCGCATCTCCCACTAACAGAGGATAAGTTAGGACAAGACCTGGATTGTTAGCTCTTCCTTTCTTGACTAGAGTGCTTGTTCCAGGCAGAGTAAACACATTGTCAGCAGTTGCCAAGTATGAGTTAAAAGCATGCTCCCCTCCAGTAGCCTAGAAAATACTCCAAAAGCTAGATCATTTGCTGTGTTTCTTAGCCAAGTGTGGGCAGTCATTGCTTAGTCAGCAGTTAGCATGGTTGGAGTTCTAGGTGGGTGAAAAAAGTTATGGCTCTATGTGCCAGTGTCTGGGCATGGGGCACCCTACGCAACCTGCATTCTGTACCTCCTCTGCCTGCTGACCCAGACTCAGCCTCCTTTCTTTGAACCTATATAGCATCTGCAGAGGAACATGTCTTACTCTGTTTCATTGTGAGTCAGGTTCCAGAAAGTGATTGAGTTTAACAGGGTAGCATAAGTCCATTTCAGAAAGACTCCAGGAACTTGTTGCTTGTGGAAACACTGAAGATGAGGAACCTGTTTCTGATTAGGAGGCATGTTGGATTCCCTGATAACATTTGCAAAGACAAGAGGCTCAGTGGCTTGCAAGCTGCCTGCCTCCCTTTTTTGGTATGTGCTCATTAGTTTTTATTTTTGAAATAGGGTTGTTGTAGTACATGGTGGCCTTGAATTTGTCATCTTCATAAGCCAGAATTCTAGAATTATAGGTGTGTACCACTATGCCTGACTCATTAGTGTTTTCGATATCAACTCTTTATTAAATAATTTGCACACAAAATGATTTTCACTGTGTAATCAATCACCTGGATCAAGTTGGAAAGTGTCACTGCCTTCCTCCAGAGAGTGGTATCCTACCCTGAACTGCTTCCCACCTTGCTGAGATGGAACTGGCAAATTCCAGATCCCATTTCAGGCCTACAGCTGTCTGAACATGCCTCCCTGGGTAACAGGCTCTTACCTGAGTCACCTCCTAGATCTGGAGCACTTGGCTCTCTTTTGTTGGACTCTGGTTGGGTGTTGACCAGTAACAATGGCAGAGACTAGCACTGAGTGAGATGCCTGTAGGTTTACACACAGACTATGTTGCACAGTAGGTGCACCACACTTTGTGCGGCCTGAACCATGAATTTGAGAGTAGAACTGAAGCATTTAAGCCTAGAATCTGGCCAAAATCAGCAGTCTCGAGGTGGACACCCTGTTGGATTTAGCTTGAGCTGCAGGTGGCGCCAGTGGGTTATTGGCACCTTCCAAGATCTGGAGCTGCCTGCTCAGCCTGTTGACATGAGTCTGGCTGCTGAACCACCTGCTGGAATAGCAAGGGCCAGCATGTCACCATCCCAATCTACCTGGCCTGTGTGCACCAGGTTCCTTCCAGGCTCAGTGTTTAGGGATTTTTCCAGTCACTTTCATACTCGGAATGGGGAAAAGTGAAGAGAAGACTATGTCTGTACTGTTGGTCACTGTACTTTGAAGATGGTATGTAACTGCCTTAAGTTTTCAAATTGCACAGATATATATGGAGGGGCATGTGTACCACAACATGCATGTAGAAGTCAGGATTTGGTTCTGCCCTTCCACCACATGGTTCCCAGGCATCAAACCTGGGTCATTAGGTTTGGTGCCAAGGACCTTTCTTTACCTTTACTTGCTGAGTCTTTAACACAGCATGAAAAACATTTTTGTCATTACCAAAGCATTAAAAATTCACAGAATGGTGGCCAAGGCCACATTTGTGTAGGCTATTGTGGCATCAGGGCCATAAAGGTTTGTTTTCCCAGACCTCAAGAATCTGGAGCTTTGAACACACCAGCAAGCCATACCTGATTTCAAAGGCAGCCAGTGCTTTTGTGAGCACAGTGTTTGACTGTCTCCTTTCCGGGGTAGTGGTAAAGTTGGTGAGGCTGGCTTGAGCAGGAAGGTCTTGTCTTTACTATAAAGAACCAAGCAAGCAACCAAGTGAGAACATCAAAGCCTCTGCAGGATGTGTCCAGCCCCCCACCCCCACCCCCGCCCAGATGCCCAGAACCTTAGTGCCTGCTCCTGCTCACAGGTCAGGGCCAGGTTTAAAGTTCACAGCATCTTGTTTTTTCAGCTGTTTCCTACAGTTCTAAGAAGACTTGTTAATAATTAATGAGTAATTCTATCAGGTACCCATCCAAGGTAAATAGGGTTACTATGGGTGTATTTGTGTGTGCTCCAGACCACTGAATGGTAAAGGTGATATTTAGTAGAGGTGGTAAAGACAGGGGCTGTGGTTGACATTGTGTTTAGTTGTCATTGATGTGCTTGCCTTTTGTGAACTTGGTGCAACTGACTTTGATACAGATGGTGGATGATGAAAGCGAGTGAAGACTCCATTTATAATTGCTTTGGTGGGGGTCTGCAGCACAGGAGTTCTGATTCTGGAATGACTCCTCCTGTAGCCAGTGGTAGACACATCTGACCACTTGTTCCTATCATGGTCTTCACTTGACAACTGGCAGATTGCTAGTGGCTTGATTAATAATGTGGAAAAATGGAAGCGATAACATTCAGCATTTACTAACACTTCATGTCACTAAATTTTAATACAAACAGGATGGATATTTTATTGAGGTACCATTTTATAAGGTGGTTCTTATGCTAGAGGGTGACATTCATTTAAAATCCTTTAGCAAATTAATGTTGGGAGACTTTAAGCCTTAGCTCTTGTCTCATTTGGTCTCACCAGTCTGAAGTAGGGACTGAACATGTGTGCTAGTTGTGATTTAGACTACCTTAATAAAGTCAAAATCCTGCCTTTTACACTCTTGCCACCAGGTGACTAGTGAAAAAATACCAATCAAGAACAATCCAGCTGTTACTCAAATCTTAAATTGGTCTTAAATCTGGCTCAGTTGGTAGAGCATAAGACTCTTAATCTCAGGGTCGTGGGTTCATGACCCACACTGGGCGCCAGATGTAACATGAATTTCTAAAGGTCTTATCATAAAAAACCTAGAGCCAGATATTGCTGTAAATGCTGAAAGATCAGAGAGACAAAGGAACAAGCCACCTCTTACCTCTAGGACTCCTCAGCCTGAAAAGCCTCTAGTTCCTGTCTTCTCACGCCTTACATACCTTTCTCTGCCCAGCCATCACTTCCTGGGATTAAAGACATGTGTGCTTCCCAAGCAAAGGCAGATCTCAAGTGCTGGGATAAAGGTGTGTGCCACCACTGCTTGGCTCTGTTTCTCTCCTAGACCGAGTCAATCTCATGTAAACCAGGGTGGCTTTGAACTCAGAGATCCAGATGGATCTCTGCCTCTCAAGTCCTAGGATTAAAGGTATGTGTCACCACTGCCTGGCCTCCATGTTTAATCAATCTAGTGGCTTGTTCTGTTCTGTGATCTTCAGGCAAATTTTATTAGGATGCACAATATATCACCACATCTAGCAATTATGCAAAGGCCTTGGAATACTTTTAATTGTGCTTCAGTGATGAAATATGAAACTAGATGGATTGTACTACAGAAAAGCAAACTGCTGAGTGACAGCATTTTAGGCAGTACTCTGCCAGATGGACATTTCTATGGTGGTTTTGGCTTTTAAATATTGACAATGTTAACTAGCCAGGTTTTGCTGCGCTAAAGCATTTGGAGACACTGAGCCTACTTTATCTTTGGGCTGAATTCTGGATAGACATTATTCTAGGTTGTAAAAGTTTGAGACAAAGGTTCTGCTTTGGGCTCTTCAATTCTAATCAGGGGCACCTCAGTCCTGACACTGTAGGCCTACCACCTGGTCTTTACTGTATCTGTAACATCATCCACAGAGACACTGCATAAAACTACTCAGTACAGGCTCTGGAGCTCCCAGCTAAACTGAACTGAACAGCCATGTGTGGCTGTCTAGACTGTACACGTGTGGTAAGACGAGGGAATTGGGTTTACTTCTATAGGACACATCTGTTAGAATGAAGACAGCAACATATGGCATAGACCCTGCTTCCCTCAGTGTTTGCAAAGAGAAAGGCAGTCCTTCCCATTGACATAAAACCTTATCCATCCCCTGGCCAATCTCATGTGTCTACCCAGCCCCTTTTGTGCATCTAGCTGCTCTTTGGGTCTGTAATTTATTCATTTTGACAAATAACCTCTTGCTCGTACAACAGTTCACTCTCAACTTGCTTCTCTGATTCAAAGTGAACATGAGTGCCTTAATCCTCTAATGGGAATTAATTGCTTGTTTCAGTACTTAACTCTGATCCTTTCCCAATCCCCACAGGGACAAGTTGCTTCCTGAAGGATCCGTGTGTACTGTTCAAAACACAATCAGAAAAGGTAATGATGTTTTTCTTATGAAAGAAGCTAGAAATGCAGAACATTCATTTTGCACTACATAAGTAGTGTTCTAAAACTGATTTTATATTAGAAAGAAATCATTGACCAAATGTTTGAGAAAAGGCTAGCCTCTCTTGCCTAGTTATCTTTTATAGAAATAAGCTATTGTTTTCTTTAGAAGAAAGTTTCTGATTTTCTACAGTTTAAAGTAGAAAACCACTGTCCACATCATGATTCCATGGTATAGTGCCCCCTTCCTAAGACTGCTTCTTGGTTCTGAAACCACCACTTGATAAGGCTTAAATTCGTCTCTTACCAAAACATTTACCATCACAGTCTCAGGAGCTTAGTTGAGAAGCCTACAGTAAACATTTGGGGGAAGGAGGAGCTGGGGTGGAGACCTGGGGAAATGAGAGGGAAGAGTGAATCCTAGGTCATTGGATGCTTAGGGCTGACAGTCAGTGGTCAATAGAGAGTAATTCATTGGGAAACATGATGAACCCAATTTTTAAAAAAAGAGAAAACAAAAGCTCACAGACTTAAAATAATACTCTCAAAAATCTACAGTTGTTGTGTGTAGGTTATAACCTGGCTCTGTATTTTGAATGTCCACCAGTGGGTGTCCTGTCTGATGCTCACTGGGGAGACTGGGTCCACATTGTGCCTGATGGAGCAGAACACGCATCCTTCAGTGTCATTGTTCAGGCTGACCTGGGGCTATCGACTTAATGTTCACCAAGACAAACAGCCATTTTTGTTTTGTGCTTTCCACCCCTTATTATTAAACTAAGTTCTTACATTTTTTTTACAGGACTAATTAAATCCAGTGCCATGGAAGAAAAAACTAGCATTGCAGTGTGGGGGAGGGGCAATTTGAAGCCATAATTAGGCATTACTCTTAGAAAACAACATCCTTTTTCACAGTGGCCATCCGTAAGGGCCAGAAGCATCAGAGTAGGGTTCTTCTGTCCCTGCTAGGGACTATGAACTTTTCTTCCCCCCCTCCCCCGACTTCTTTTGAGAAAACTCTGTTCCCTCCCAGTCCCATTTTTTGAATTGGCCATTTGTTTTGTTTTTAATTTTTTTTTGAGTTCTTTATATATTAATGGATATTAATCCTGTTAGATATATAAGTGACACAGATTTTCTCCCATTCTGCGGGCTTCCTCTGTTGTTGATTGTTTCTTTAGCTGAAGAGATTTTTAGTTTTATGAAGTCCCACTTGTCAGTTTTGGCCTTAATTCTTGAGCAGATGGAGTCTTACTCAGAAAGTCTTTTCCTGCACCTGTATCATGTAGGGGACTGCATTTTTTCTTCTAGCAGTTTTAGTGTTTCCAGATTTACATTTCAGTCCTTGACCCATGTGGAGTTAGTTTTCATGCAAGGTTATAGATAAGGATCTAATTCATTCTTCTGCATGTGGACATTAGTTTCCAGCACCATTTGTTGAAGATGCTTTCTTTTCTCAAGTCTAAGTTTTTGGCATCTTTGTCAATTATTGCATGACTAAAGTTACATATACTCACTTTTGGGTCTTCGATTTTGTTCCATTGGTCTGTTTTTGTACAAGTACCATGTTTTTATTACTGTGGCTCTGCAGTGTATCTTTAAATCTAAACTGTTAATTCCTCCAACATTGTTCTTTTTGCTGTGCATTGTTTTGGCTGAGGTCTTTTGTAGTTTCATATGAATTGTAGGATTTCTCTAATTTGTGTAAATAATGAAATGGGGATTTTTATTGGGATTGCATTGAATCTGTAAATAGCTTTTGGTAAAATGGTCATTTTTACAACATTAATTCTACTAATTCATCAGCAAGGGATGTCTTTTCATTTTCTAGTGTCTTTATCTCTTTCTTCAGAGGTTTAAAGTGTTCATTGTAGAGGTTCGTCATTTCCTTAGTTAGCTTTATTCCTAGATATTTTAATTTCTTTGAGGCTATTGTGAATGGGAATGTGTCCATAATTTCTATGCGTGTTTGTTGTTGGTATATAGAAAAGGTGTGTGTAAGTTGATTCTGTATCCTCTCACATTGCTGAATTTGTTTTTGTTTCTAGAAGTTTTCTGGTAGAATTTTGGGGATCTTGGAGATATAGTATTAGTTCATCTGCAAATAGGGATAGTTTAACTTCTTTCCTCACTTGTATCCCTTTGGATTCCTTCTGTTTGCTCCCTTTTTGTTCCAGCCAGTACTTTGAGCAAATATTGAAAAGAAGTGGAGATAGTGGACAGCCCGGTCTCATTTCTAACTTCAGTGAGATTGCTTCAAGCTTTTCTGCATTTAAGATGGTGTTGGCTGTGGATTCTCATATCTAGCTTTGTGTTGAGGTATATTACTTCAAGTCCTACTTTCTCTAGGACTTCTGGGACACAGGAAGACTTCAGCTGCAGATTTCTATAATGAAGGTATGTTGGACTTTGTCAAAAGCCTCTTCTGCATCTATTGAGGTTATCATGTTTGTTGCATTATTCACTTGGGTATGTTGAACTATCCTATATTTCAGGTAAAAAGCCAAGTTGGTCATGGTGTATGATCTTTTTTTTATATATGTCTATATTCTGTTTACAAGTATTTTATTGAGCTTTTTAGAGTCTATGTTCATTAGATATATTGGCCTGTATTTTTCTTTGTTGAGTCTTTACATGGTTCTGGTGTTAAAATGATAGAAGGGTTTGGATTGGGAGTACCCTCCTCTTTTCTTTTCTTTCTTTCTTCCTTTTTTTTTTCTTCCCTTGAATAGTTTAAGGATTGGCTATAGGTCTTTTTTGGAAGTCTGGTAGAATTTTGCTGTGCATTGGTCTGGCCCTGGACTTCTCTTAACTGGAAGGATATTTATTACTATTTCAATCCCCTCATTTGATATAGGTCTCTTTATGTTGTTGACTTCTTTATTTAATTTTGGTGATTTGGCTGAATCTAGAAATTCATCCACTTCTACGTTTTTTGGCCTAATGAAGTATAGGTTTTTAAAGTATTCCTTTATAATACTCTGAGTTTCTTTATACTATTCTGAGTGTCTGTGGTAATGTTTCCCTGTTCATTTCTGATTCTGTTAATTTGGAGTCTTTATTTCTTTTGGTTAGTTGGGCCAAGGTTCTGTACTTTGATTTGTCTTCTCAAAGAGCCAGCTCTTAGATTTGTTAATTCTTTGTATTGTTTTCTTGTTTCTATTTCATTGATTTCTCCTTACTTTAACTGAGCTTGGATTTGGTTTGTTCTTATTTTCCAACTTTTGTAGTTGTATCAACTAAGCCATTTATTTGTGCTCTTTTTGAATTATTTTTTGGGGAGGTGGCAGAGAGACAATGTCTCTACATAGCCCTGACTGTTTTGGAACTTGCTACATATATCAGGCTGACCTGGAACTCAGAGATCTACCTGCCTGTGCCTCCAAAGTGCTCGGATTAAAGGCATGTTCTACCATGCCTTTAATTTTAACATAGACACTTATAGGAACTATACATTTCCCTTGTAGGAGTGTTTTCAATGTTTTCCAGAGGATTTGTTATATTTTCATTCTCATTTAGTTCCAGGAAATTGTTTCTTTCTTGGTTTCTTCTTTGACCCGTTCATCATTCATTAATGAGTTTTTAATCCCCTTTAGTGTGGGTGCTGACTAGAGATTTGTTTACTGTCAGTTTTAAGGCATTTTTTGTTTTGGGGTTTTTTTTGGGGGGGGGCGGCGGGGGCAATTGAGACAGGGTTTCTCCCTGTTGTTTTGGTGCCTGTCCTGGATCTCATTCTCGAACACACAGAGATCCACCTGCCTCTGCCTCCTGAGTGCTGGGATTAAAGGCATGCGCCACCACCGCCTGACGTTGATTATAATTTTAGGCTGCTTATATTGTGAAAAGTTTTTCTTGCTCCTTCAATTATGGCAGCTAGTCTTGATGTGTATATCAGTCTATGCTGGCCATCATGGTCTTTTAGGAATTCGAATGCATTGCTTCAGGCTCTTCTGGCTTTCAAACTTTCTATTAAGGAATCAGCTGCTACTCTAATTGGTTTTTCTTCATATATAACTTGGATTTTGTTTTTCTTGTAGCTTTCATTATACATTCTTTGTATGTGTATTTAGTGCTTTAACTATGATATGTTGTGGAGATTTCCTTTTCTGATCTTGTATGTTTGGTGTTATGTATGCTTCTTGTATCTGTAGGGATGTGTCTTTCCTAGTTTGGGGAAGATTTCTTTATGATCTTGTTGAAGGTCTGGTCTATGCCATTGACTTGAGTCTTCTTCCTTATCTGTGCCTATAATTCACAGGGTTGGTTTTTTTGTTTGTTTGTTTGTTTGTTTTTATGGTGTCGCACATTTCCTGTATATTCCTTTGTGTTTTTAATTTTTCCCCCTTATTTTGTCTAGATCCTCTATCTTTGATTCTTGATGTTTTCTGTTCATTCACTCTACTTGTAAGGCTTTTTGAGTTTTCTAGTTGAGTTATCGGGTTCTACAGTTCCATCCTCATTTCAGCTTCAGTGTTTATATCTCCTAATTGAATTCCTTTCTCAAAAGTCCTAGGTTGTCTTTGTTATTTCCATCAGCCTTATGTTAGTGCTTCCTTGGGCTTCACTCAGGCTTATTCTTTTTAATGTCATTGAGTTGTTTGTATCTTCTTTAAATTCCTTGAATTCTTTGATGAAATTTATGATTGTCCTGGGTTCATCTAAGTAATTCTCACTGGCAATCATTGGCAAACATTTCTATAGGGCTGGTAGGTTTTAGAGAGTAGATCCTGGCTATCTTTCATATTGTTTGTAGTTTTGTGGTATCTGGGCACATGGACTTCTTTTGTTAGTTCTGAGTCTGATATGGACAGAGCAGGTTGGGGCAGAAGAGAGGACATGTGGATGGATTGGGCCTAGAATTTTGAAATGGCTTCAGATGGACAGTTGGGGCGGAGGAGCTGAGCTAGTCTACAGGAATTGCCTCTTGGACCTAGCCTAGAGTAGGGGGGTTGATCTGGCTGAGTCGAAAGGTTGAAAGTGTTATGGGAGGGACCTTTGGGTTACGTGGTATGAACATAAAGGTAGGGTGGTTCCAGGCAGAACTATAGGGATTGATTAGAAGGGGTGGCCAAACAGAACCTGAGTACTGGTAGATGTGGGACCTGGGCTACACCTGGCAGGTTGGGGAGGATCATGGTGATTCACCTGGCTATACCGTGGAGAAAGATGTTGAAGCTCTAGCTGGGTTGGAGGGGTTGGAAATGGAGATGGAAATAGAGGGACCTGTGGTTGGTGGCAAGTAGTGTGGTTCCTGACTGGAGATCAGTTGCAGTGCAGGCAGGGGTGGCCAGACTAGGTCAGGGAACTGGATGTGGGACTTGGGCTAGGTGGGTTGTGCAGAGGGCTCATGGACAGGAGGTGACAGGGAGACTCATTGGGTTAGACTCTGGAGAAGCATGTGGGAATGCTTGCTGGGAAGACAAGTTGGATGTATTGCAGAAAGGATCTGTGGATGGTGGCAGGTAGGGTGAGTCTGTGCTAGACCCTCAACACTGTCTTTAAAATAGATATATTGCTAACAGCCCGAAAATAAACCTAATAGTGAAATGGGATAGGAGAGAGGGTCTAGAAGTAGAACCTCGCATGTATAGTTTAAAAAAAAAAAAAAAATCTGCAGGAAACTCCAAGACAATCTCGTGTGGACAGGCAGCTCTTTCAGAAAATGATACTATATATCTATATGCAAGTTAATGAAGTTAGACCTTTACATAAAAACAAAAAGTAAAGTCAAAATGGATCAAAGACCTAAATTTAAGAGCTTAAGTTAGAAAAGCCACAAGACTAGCTGAGCGTGGTGGTGCACACCTTTAATCCCAGCACTCGAGAGGCAGAAGCAGGTGGATCTCTTTGAGTTCGAGGATATCCTTGTCTACAAAGGGAGTTCCAGGACAGCCAGGGCTGTTACACAGAGAAACCCTGTCTCGAAAAACAAAAAAAAAAAAAAGAAAAAGAAAAAGAAAAGCCACATAAGCCACATAAGCCACATGACATTGGGTTTGAGAATGGTTTCTTAGATATGACACCGAAATATATAGGCAACAAAATTAAAAATAAATTGGAATACATCAAAATTTAAAATTGATGTGCATTAGCAGACATAATTAGCAGAATGACAAGGTAACCTACAGAAGTGAGAAAGTAAGTATAGATTATGTATCCAAAGAGGACAATTATCCATTCTATAAAGCATGGCACAAACAGTTTAGCAAAGACTTTGAAAAGACAGTCCTCAGAGATAAACAAATGGCCACTAAAGTACATGCAAAGATGCTGATGGTCACTATCCACTGAGGACACCAAATCAGACTCCCAGTGATATACTACTGAATACTCATGGAGATGGCCACCATCTAGAAGCAACCACTGCTGACAGAGAAGTGAGGTTGGAACCTGTGCTCTTTTTTTTTTTTTTTTTTTTTTTGGTGGTAATTCGAAAGGTACAACAGCCACAGAAAACAGTATTCAGAACACAGAAAACAATTACTGTGTGAACCAACTGCTTCTGGCTAAGTATACACAAACTTAATGAAAGCAGGATCTAAAAGAGGTAACCTGCACATCCATGTTCACAGAAGCATTCATTATTGACAACAGCCAATCCAAATGTCCATCATCAGATAAGGATAAGAAAACTGGGATGACTGTATGGTGGAATATTATTTTGTTTTAAAAAGTAAATCTGACACACTATATATGAATGAACCCTGAGGACATGTCAGGAAGTGAAACAAGCCAGCCATAAAAGACAATGCTGTCAGCTTTCACTTATGCAAAGTGGATAAGATAGCAAACCTCTCGGAGATGGGCAGTAGAATAGTGATTAAGGGAATTTTAATGGATAAAATTTGGCTACAGATCTGTTTCTCAATGGTGTATTTCCATGGTAACCCCACTACACATGGAAAAGCAGTTAGGAAGAAAAAAGTTTAAGAAAAAAAATGGTTTTCTGTTGGGTGGATTTTATCACAGTTGCGTAAAATTCTATTTGTTTTTTCATCAAAATACATTCAAAACAAATGGTGGGAGAGGAGTGCAGGAAGTAGGAGCCTTAGAAAATTGTCCCAAAGCCATATGCTACTTAGTCATGTTCCTAGTCCTGAGTTCCTGTGAGTAGCAGAGTATCAGGCCTTCAGCTCCCATTACTGCCTTGGAACCTTCTCCTGATTTGGCTTCTCATGTGTTAAATGAGGAAATGCCTCCTACCTTACAGAGCCCTGAGGTGACATACAGCAGTACTGGGATCAGTGCCCAACAGGACTCAAAGCCAAATCAAGTTTTGTTTTGTGGTGTTCTTCACCCCCTTAGGAATCTGCCAGTAATAAGACCATCACTAGGTCTGGGCCCTTGAACTTGCAGGAATTAGAGAAAAAATGTTTTGTTTTTTTATGATTTTTCGAGACAGGGTCTCTCTGTGTAGCTTTGTGCCTTTCCTGGAACTCACTTGGTAGCCCAGGCTGGCCTCAAACTCACAGAGATCCGCCTGCCTCTGCCTCCCAAGGCTGGGATTAAAGGCGTGCACCACCACCACCCAGCTTGAAAAATGTTTTTTGCTTTATAAAGTTGCCTTGCTTTAAGCATTTTATAGTTACATAAAATAGACTGGTATATCCATTCAATATACAGAGACAAAAGGAGAATAGGCAATGAAATTCTGAAAGATAGAACATGAAAGTGAGTGGTGACTGACTTAGCAGCCAGGCCACATCCATCCTAAGTTCCTGCACAGGGAGGGGCCACGGAGGCATGAGCTAGTTGCTGCTCTGGAAGTATAAGCTGTTGGTGTAGGAAGGCTTGGGGGCTATACAAGGAGCAGAGACAGACCTATACCCAACTCAGGAAGACTGCCACCTATTTATCAGTAGAACCAGGAGGTGGAGGAGGAAGTGAGGGACCATGGCAAGGAGCTTTCAGGCTGGAACTCCCGGAGCTGTTGCATGAATCTTAAAGGTACTTGTTAATAAAACTCAAACCTGAGGCCAGTTATTGTGGTGATTGCTGGAAGATCAGAGAAGCAGAACAAGCCACGGCTATCTCACCTTGCTAGTTCCTCAGGTGATCCTGTTTCCTCAGGCTGGAAGCTTCTGAGTCCTCCTCCACATGAGTCTCAGCTGAACCGTGTTGCTCCAAAGCCTGAACGCTTAACCAACCAAATGCTTCACTAACTACATGCTTTACTCACTTAGTTCCTGGTCCTCACGCCTTATATACCTTTCTCTTTCTGCCCCCACTCCCTGGGATTAAAGGTTGGGTTTCTGGATTAAAGGTGTGGGTCACCATGCTTAGCTGTTTCTAAAGTGGCCTTGAACACACAGAGATCCACCTGGCTCTGCCTCCCAAGTGCTGGGATTAAAGGTGTGCACCACCACCACCCAACTTCTGCTATAGCTTGCTCTGACCCATTTTCTAGCCACCATTTCTGGCTCTGTTCTAGTGGCTGTCTGTTCTCTGACCCCAGATATGTTTATTTCGGGGAACACACAATATTTTGGGGAACACAATACCACCACACAAAGCAATGAATACAAAGAGTCTGCTTGAATCCCCATCATCATCACTTTTCAGAAACCAAAGGGCCAGGGAATGTAAGAGCCTCATTTCAAGATACAAGAAAAGCTCAGGCATCCCAGCAAGTCCCTAGCACTCCTAAACCCCCTCAGGACAACGGTCCCTCAGTTCCCTTCCAGACACACTGTTCACCAGGAGACAGAGGATTTGTCAGCCCTGAAGAGTCCAAGGAAAAGACACCTCTAACACTGAAGTGGCTAGGGACATCCTGATGGCTTCCAGAAAAGGTGGGGCTGGGTTACCACTACAGAAACCTGAGCAGGAGGCCCATATGCAACAAAAGCACACAGAGCAGTTTTAAATTCCAACAACAACAAAACCATGCTAGAGAGGCACTCCTACTCCAGTGCCCTGTGTACCTTAGTGGAATATGCATGGCTCCAGTGCAGAAGTCAGATGCACTGGACAGAAATGGTACCCGGTCATTCAGGAGGATGGCACGTCAGGTGGAGAAGAACATGTTGGGTATGAAATGATAAATACAGGCTTTTTTTTTCCTATCCCAGCCCCACTCTGACCTCCCACTTGAGATGCTCAGGGCCTGTCTCCATATGTGGGCTGTGCTTGAGATCTTTGTAAGATCTGGATCAGTCTGCCCTGGTGGTACAGAGTGGCTGACATACCTGGCTCTTCCTACCTTAGCATTGCTGTGGGTGCTGTTTGCCAGATGTAGTGATATTCTAATGCCAGCTACTCAGAAAGCTGAGGCAGGAGGATCACCTGAGCTCTGAGTGCTTAGAACACATGGAAGATCTCCCTGCCATATACACACCATGGTACTTTGAGCTAAGGGTATAACTTAGACTCTGATTTTGTCTCACTTGGCTGACCTAGGGCTTGCTATGCAGACCAGGCTGGCCTGGAACTCCGATTTACCTCCCTCCCAAGTGCTAGAGTTAAAGGTGTGTGTCACACTGCACCTTTCCTCCAGCCCAGATTTTTAAAGTCAGTGATATTTGCTGTTCTTTCTAGGTTCAACGTTGTAACTCCAAGGCAGGCTGGCCTAGTGCCTCTTTCAGTTTTTTAAATAGCTAGAGAAAGCATGTCATAACATGAAAACAATATGAGCTTCTGTGTCCACAGGCAAAGTTTAACTAGGACATTGTGGCTTCTCTTCCTTACACTGTGGGCCAGCAGAGTCGAGTGAATGTGATGGTGTTGCCCTGAAGTCTGGAGGATGCCCCAAGGGAGCTGTTCACCTGCTGACATGCCTACTTGCTCTCTCCTCCATAGCGTCCACAGCTAGATGGCCCACATCTTCGTGTATGGCACCCTGAAACGAGGCCAGCCCAACCACAAAGTCATGCTGGACCAGTCACATGGCTCAGCAGCCTTCCAAGGCCAGGGCTGCACAGTTGAGTCCTTCCCACTGGTGATCGCCGGTGAACACAACATACCATGGCTGCTTCACCTGCCAGGCAAGGGCCACTGTGTGGCAGGTGAGATCTACAAGGTAGATGAACAGATGTTGCGCTTCCTGGATGACTTCGAAGGCTGCCCCAACATGTACCAGCGCATAGCCCTGCAGGTGCGGGTGCTTGAGTGGGAGGGTGCTGGTGGCCCTGGGGACAGCCTCCAGTGCTTTGTGTACAGTACGGCCACCTACGCACCTGAGTGGCTACATCTCCCCTACCATAAAAGCTATGATTCTGAGGGCCCACATGGGCTACGCTACAACCCTCGGGAAAACAGGTGAGGGGCTAGTGCCTCGGATGCTAACAGGATGGAAGGAGCCCACTGGCTGCCTGGCATAAGCAGAGCTTTCCTGGCTTAACATCTGTCTATAGAACATGTTGACAAAAGGTCTCTGACACAAATTTTGCAAATACTCTGGTGTTACTTACTATTGCTTGCTATTCAAGTTGCTCCTGAGTTTGTAGGTACTAGATGAGAAACACTCTGGGCTGCAGTCCCTAAATGTCAGTTACAGAGCATCCAGTCCTCCTTTTTTTAATTTGCTTTGCTCTAACCTTAAGTCGGCATCTTCTGTGACTAAAGACCTGGTTGCAGTTAGATCTCAGAAGCCAAATGTATTGATTCCCACATATGAAATCTAGAAAGAAGTGGGGGCTGGGCTGGGGTGGGGTGGGGTGGGCAGGGCACTCACCTTTAATCACAGCACTCAGGAGGCAGAGCCAGTTGGATCTCTGAGTTCAAGGCCAGCCTAGTCTACAGAGCAAGATCCAGGACAGGCACCAAAACTACAGAGAAATCCTGTCTCGAAAAAGGAAATAAAAATTTGGTGGGAAATGCTGGTTTGGGGTGCCTCAATGAAAAACACCTTCGAGAAAAGCATGCTGCACCTAGACTATGTACTCCATCCCTCTTACAGTTTCCAGATCACACACAAACTATTAAAACAGCCATTAAAATGTAAGTATATTGTTGCTGTTTGGTCTTTTTGATGTACTTACTTGGTAGAAGGTGTTTTTCATTCTAATTCAGCAAAGTCAGGAGCAGTGGCTTGCTGGGAGACAGCTGAGACCTCAGTCTTTGTTGTTGATGGGTGCCCAGCTCTCAGCAGCCTAGCCCATCTCTGCCACCTGAAGGTACAGCCCTTGGGGGTAGGCCTTTCAGAAGAACCAACACATTAGTAATTTGTTCCTCGGGCCTGACAGAAGGCTTTGCTTCCAAATACAAACAGCACTTAAAATAATGTTAGGAAGACACGAAGTACCAATTACCATCCACCTCCATCTGATAATCTGTCAGCGTATATATGCAAGTTGCACATGATTCTGCTTCTGCCTCCTAGTAAAGTAGAAAATGAATTCCAAGAATTGCAGCCCCAAATGCAGCTGCTGGCTGAGTACCCTGGTACTCCACTAAGAGCTCACTCACTCTTCAACATAATGGTGGACTGATCACTAACTGCTACTGGCACAGAAACACGACTTATTTTTAGCCCCTTTTTCTTAATTGGAAACTTGCTTCACAAAACAGAAAGGCAAAGATGGGTATCAGCTGATGGGCTGGCTGTCCTGCACACAGCAGTGAAGGTGAGGTCTCCTGGCCATAGGGAGAGAGGGAAAGGGGCCTGGACAGCATGCTTGTCATTGGCTCAGTGCAGGCAGCACCCTCTGTCAGTCTACAGACCCCCAAATGGTGATCCATCTCTCCCATCATCCCGTGTGACTTCTCTGCGGACCCACACAGAAGGGGGTATCCAGACGCTTCATCTCTGCTACCTGGTCTGAGGAATTCATGAATAATGAGCCCTAGGAATCTGTCCTGAATGATGAAAGAAGAAAGGCAATCAGATTATAAAATTGGAAGCAGAACTGGAATTTATATAAATTTTTAAAGGATCATAAGGAAATGCTAGTATTTACAGTCAATTGGCACAGCCTGTCGCCTCTGTGTATATTGTCTTCATTCAGAAAAAAAGGGCAAACTAATATTTAGACAAGTGCTTGGTTTTATTGATTTAATTTTGACACTAGGAAATCTCAGCAGAAGTACAAATCATATGTACAAGTATTTATATCAATAAAAATTTCCATTGGTGATTTTTTTGGCAGAATGTCAGTTTTGCTTCTTCTAAGGAATAAATATGATGCTGTAGAACCTGCTGCACAGGAGTGCTCCTGTAAATGCTTGAACAAATTGAGGGTTAGAGAATAATAGAAATGCTAATTAAAGCAGTGATGACTGAAAGGCTCGAAATACTTCATTCCAGCTCCACGAGCAGATCTCCTTCGCCAACTGTGTCTCCAGCTTTGCAGTGCACCGATTTCACCTTGAATTAAAATGGTTGGGGAAGAGTGAGGAACAGATGGGGACCAAGGGAGCCAGTCATCCCGATTTCTTTTGAGAAGTAAGTGGCCTTAGGCCTGAAAACGTAGATCATCTGCTCACATCTGTCTGTGTAAGGGAACCAGAGTGCAGGGGTATTCCTACAGAAGCCTGTGCTTAACTCCTCAGCCCAAGTAATTCTCAGAGAATGGAAGCTGTGGATACTCCCAGGTGCTTGATATGTCCATGCTGGTGACTGACACATTCCATCTCTGCCTCAGCCTACGGTTCTGAGACTAGAATGTGAATGTGTCATGGTAAAAACCAAAACCAATAGAAAGAAGAGATCTTTTAGCCTGACCATTTCCCTCCTTTTGAAAGAAATTAAATAATTCAATACCCTACTACAGTTGAGTGGCACAGAATGTGGAACTGTTTTATTCTTCTGATTTCTCCTGAACATAATTCTGTCTTGCTTCTCCAGATTTGTGTTCAGATTTAAAAGGAGCAGGCAGAAGACTGGAGTGCATAAGAGGTCATCATTTCCCTCCTTGGAAATGGTTGCTGAAGTCATGAACAAACAGTGGATTTGACCTAACTGGCCATATTGGCGTTAAGCAAATGAAAATGCTAGGAACTGTCCAGGTTGCCGCATAGACCTGTGCCCTGTCCCTCCACTGTGAGAAGGGACAGGCTCTTCTCTTAAACTCAAGCCCAAAGTTCCTAAGACCAGTATAAAGCTATGTAAAGCAGTGTAAATACTCAAAGGCTTTGATGGGCAGATGCTATCTAGAGTGAAGTGGATGGTGATATGTAGTATGTATTTAATTGATAGCACATTGACTAGGCTATAGAAGATCCACATTGTGGCTCTGTTTCCTCGCTGACCCTTCCAGGGATGAACTACTAGCTCCAGACCCAGCCAGGGGCACTCCTTTGTCTTACCAGGTTGAACTCCAGATGCCTCCGGACCAGGGCTGGAATGAATGAATAGGAGGGACCTGTGCTAGCTGGGTCTTGCTAAAAAGCAGACTTGCCCCAACAGCACTCCTTCAAGCAGTTCTGGGCTAAGCAGCCAGGCTGCTACTGTGGTGCTCCCCAAACAGCAGGCAAATAAGATACTCAGTTCATTGGGCCCCATGTTGCCTCAGAAATTAAGGCCATTCTGAGTTAGCACCTCAACACAGGGCCCTTGCCCTGATTACACACCCCTTCTTGGTCCCTATGACGAGGCCAAGTTCTGACCATGACACTAGTACACTGTTTGAAAGAACAAGTAAACTGAGTTTTACATGAACCAAAGCTCATATTTTTTGTGCCCATATTTTTAGAAGCTTATGATTTAACTGTTAAGACCCTGCAGGCTCATGGACACTGTCTGGCTCTCTTAATCTGCTCTAGCCTGGGCCAGTGAATCTGCAGGGGGCTTTGTAATTTCCCCATGAGGAGCAGATAGGATAATTCTAGGCCGCCTTCTGAGAACTGATCTCAGGTCTTTTGGGATAACAGACCACAAGACAGACAAAAGCTGAGTGATGCAGACTTAGTTGTGACATCTCTCTGAACCCAGTGTTCCCAAAGTGTGGCCATGGTGCAGGCCACAGTGAAGGGCATGGCCAGCCTCTGCTGCTGTCTTCACTGCCCAATCATTCTATATAGATGCTGGAAGGAGACACATTCTGAACGTGCATCTTTTTAATCACAAGAACAGCAGAACCACTGCTTTTCTGTTTTCTCCAAGTTTTCCTCTTAACTATTTTAGTGCTGACACCTCTTTTTCTGCCTGAATCATTAAGCCCCTCACATGGACATGGGGCTTCAGCTCCTCCATCTACAACTGAATTGTTCCCTTCAAGGAAGAGAAATTATCTTGAAGAGTTACATTAATTTTTGCACTCTAAAACCATTTCCTGCTGAGTCACCTAAGTCTCAGATAACTAACTGCCTCTGAGACAGATGTAAACATTAAAAATTAAAAACCCTTTCATCTGAAAGACATTAATGTGGAGAGCAATTGTGCTTTGACTACCTGAACACAACACATAGACCCCCTTCCTGGAAAGCCTCCTCTCCAGGAGGCAGACACACACTGACAGAGTGGAGTTCCTGAGTCCTAGTATCCTCCCTAGAAAAGGGACAGGTGGCAGAGATGACCCCAACGTTCTGTTTATGGAGACCAAACCATGTCTCAAAGGTGGAGAAGGTCCTACATCCATCACAGGCTAGAGTAGGCTAGTCGGAGCTTGGGGACATACCTTGCCCATTTTCCCAGCTGTCATACTGTTCTGCATTTTCATAGCTTCAATCACACAGATTTCCTGACCTTCTGCTACCTGGAAGATAGGTTAAAAATAGATATTTTAAGAACATTCCAACTGTGTAACATCCAAGAGTGAAGCCGTTAAATTATTTTCAAATGTACTGATTGGTCATGGAAACACCCACAACTTCTGATGGCTCCCACTACAGTCATCTGAGAAGCAGTAGAGAACTCTGTGTCAAGTTCTCATTAGAAAGCCTAGACTGGAAGATCACAAGTGCAGCACATGGGGCCTTCCCTCGGGCCCTGGGAGTTAGCCAGAGATGCTACAAAACCAGTGCTTTCACTTCCTGGCCATGTCTGCAACAGGCAGACACCTAAGGACCAAGGGACTCAGTGCTTGTCTGGGTTTGCTGGACAAGGAGTATGGCTACCAAAGGGTAAAGCTTTCTTTACAGGTTGATAAAAATGTTCTGCAATTGACTGTGGTGATTACACAGCTCTGCATAAACATCACCAGCAACTTGTCTGCTTTAAATAGATGATGTGTACCACAAGGAAATCAGAATTCAGTAATCTCTTACCCAAAGGTACATGTTTGCCTTTATCCTGGGAGCTGAAGTTAACAGCAGCCTAGCATTAAGGCCAACAGGACTGCTGTCCACCTACAAGAAATGCAAGTACTAACACTTATACCAAGTCCTTACAAGAAGGCCTAAGCACTCCACAGGTGCTTGTTCAAGCCCTTGTTCTGATGGCTTGGCTTTCCTCTGCCCAGTAGGGAGATCCAGGCTGAGCAGGCGAATACCTACAGAGTTAATCTGGGACGCCCGTCCAGCAGTCAACTGTGACTAAAAACCATGTTACTTATTCCTTTTTTTCTGGCCTTAATGGTTAAGCACCAAGGGTCTGGGCCAGGAGTTCTTTCTCTGTTTTGTGGAAAAGGGTCTCTTGCCCTATGAAGTGGTGGGCTGAAGGCTCCACAGAGTACTGCTGGGTATGCTGGCTGGGGCTCCTGGACAGCCACAGTACTATG
Source organism: Onychomys torridus (assembly GCF_903995425.1). Taxonomy (NCBI): domain Eukaryota; kingdom Metazoa; phylum Chordata; class Mammalia; order Rodentia; family Cricetidae; genus Onychomys; species Onychomys torridus. Next base: position 110,874,397 of record NC_050451.1, on the reverse strand, counting down.
GCTGTGTTGGCCAATGCCGCAGAAGGACCTGGAGAATGTTCTTTCCTGCCATCCCCAAATGATCTCCAAGTCCCCTCCTGGCTCCCTGTGTGGCACAAGCTGTCTTGCTGGCAGTGTGAGTACTGAAGCCCCGTGCATTCTTTCCTCTGCTGTTCAGGTGGTGGGCTGTGTTTTCCTGGCACGGGAATATAGGAAGAAAGGAGATGCCAAGACTTTGGTGCTGGCACGGAGGAGAGGCACTGCTGACAGGCAGGCATGGAGCACAGTGCTCACTGCCGCTTTGGATTCATCTCACCTGGCATCTGCAGTGAGGCACCGAGAAGCAGCACCTCCAAAGGGCTGTTCTTCAAAATGTGGGGGACAGGAGAAGGCAGCGCCAAGATGACGCAGATGCCCCGGCCGGAGGTGTCAGAACTGTTACTCCTTCATGCCATCATATTAGAGCTATTTCTCTCTCCTCAAAGGCAGGTAGGAGGTCAAGAAAGCCCAGAGAAGGGCAGGTGCCACTGAGGCATACAGGAAAGGCGTATGGGCCCAGCTATGGCCAGAGAAAAACTGAGAACTTATCCAGCAGCCAGGCTGAGATGTCCCTGACCCTAGCCTGCAGGTAGCAGCACAGATGGTTCCTTAGGACACCTTGAAATTCTTTCCAAAATTAGGAATCAAGTGTCTACCTCTGGGCTCTGGTCACTGTTTCCTGTCAGATGGACAAGTCTTCACCATGGGTATTTATGTGGTAGCTTTCCACATGCCCACCTGCCCTGGCTTCCTCTGTGAGCAGCTTCTGAGAGCCCAGGGTTGGTGCAGAGTCTCCTCACCCTATCCCATCGGCTTCCTAAGGGATGGGCTCACCTCACTCTGCCAACAGCTGTGCCCCCTATCACTGCTCATTTCCTCTACTCACACTGCTCACCATCTGCTGGCCAGACAGACGCAGTCCCCTGACCCATCCTCAACACACACACACACACACACACACACACACACACACACACACACACACCAGTGTCATTACCATCTTCTGTAAGAAGCATGGAGGTCTCCAGTGGTCATGGTCAGGGGCCAACAATACCCACTGAACATTAAAGGACAGCTTCACCAGGCCACAGCTCCCTCCCCACAAGGCCATGCTAGAGCTGGGGGCAGAAAGATTTGGGCCAGTTTAGGATGCCTTGCCACCATGATCATCCTCCCTGGATGGCTCTGGATGCTTGTAAGTGTGAGTGCAAGACCAAGTCCCAGATTATTTAATCTGATCAGAAATAAGAAGTCTCAAAGCTGGCATAGCCCCTGCTCCATACCCCGATTGCAATGCTGGTAATTTGATGAAAAACAAGCTTCTCCTGACGGGAAGAGGACCTGCCTTTTGCCCGACTCTCACTCCAGCAGCAATTATAGAATTGAATCATAGAATTAGACCTAGGCCCTCCATCTACTCCCCCCTACCCCCATGTTCTTCTTAGTTCCCCCACTGCTGGTCTCTTCGTATCAGCTATCTATGAGAAGAAACCCATGTCTTCCACCTCTAGCTTGCTTTCTCCTCTTAGCCATGTTTAGAGGCCATTATCTTGAGGCAGCTGTAGGAAAATGTCCCTTGGTGCCTTACAAAACAGTGATACGTTTGGTTCAACTGGATTAATGCTATACACATGCATGCAAGCATAAAGCAAGTATAAAAAGAGTTACGCAGATAAGCTTGATCTAATTTCCACTGATTTCATTCCTTGGAAACCAATGTACTACAAGCACATTAAAAAAAAAAAAAAATGCGGTCTCCAGGCTGTGACATTCACTGCTCCTAGCCAAGCTCCAGTTCTCACCAAGAGGAAGCCTCCCTGCCTGTGCTGTCCACACCTGCAGAACATGTAGCACACTGCAGCAACTTCTGGACTGCTGGCAGGCCTGAGAAGCCTGAACAGAGCCGGGCAGTCCCCGTCATAGTACCTTAGCTGGGCCAGCCCTGCAGCATGGCTGAACACACACTTCTCTAACACTTTCGTGAATCATCTGATAAAGACTTACTGATTGTGACAGGTGTATCCAGAGTTGGGCTTACTAAACGGTCACAAGCCTCGCAAGTCTTCCTGATGAACGCAGTCGGCCTGATATACTTCTTGGCTGTCTAATTGGTGCAAAGTTTGGAGACCTGAATTCCATGGCTTTCATCCGGCTTATTGCATCCTCTCCTCTGACACAGGGTCAAGGTTCACATTCGAATCAGATTATTAGAGCAGCCCTCATTAAGTAGGAGCTAGGCTTTCCCCAAACGAGTAAGCTTGTGAGAGAACTCAGCCCATTTACTCAGCAGATTTTCACATGTTTAGGGGCCTGAATGTCACCCAGCATTGCTTTGTGCTGAGGAGTTTCAGACATCTCCAGCTGATGATTAATTGTGAGTGATGGGAAATAAAATCCAGCGAAGCCAGCTGCTTGCCATGGTCGGCAAAATGACTCTAATGGAGAGAGGCTGCCAATTTTCCAGTTTTACTGGCAAGTCTTCCAAGTGTAATTAAGGGAAGTTATAAATGATATGGAAATCTATCAAGTTCCATTTATTTTCAGAGGACTCCTTTCTCAGGGGACTTTTATCTTGAAGCTTATAGTATGCTTTGTTGTGCTAATGATTTAGGCCACATCTTGGTTCTGATTAAAGCCCCCAGTCTCCTTCTACCAAGACCCCTTCACTCCTTCCACAAAGATTAAAAGATACAAAACCTTCTCCAGCACATGCCCCCTCTCAGAAAACACATTCTGACTGGGACCCACATGGCAATGTATCATTCGAACTACAAACTGCCTTCACCCTAAGAAAGCTCAAAGTACAGGGTGGGGAGGAGAAGGCTCTCTGCCAAACATAAAAGGAAGCCCCTCAAAGTGGAGCCTCGAAAGCTGTGCTTGAGAACAGACATTCATCAGAAGGTGCTGTAGCCCACTAATGTTATTTGATTTGGAATAAAAGCATGAAAATGATGGCAAAGGCCTAAAATTGGAGACGTAAAGGATGGCTGCACAGTGCTCCATTTCTCAATTTCATCCTTCAGAGCCACAAAATGGGGGTGATACAGTGACTGGATGAGCTTTACAGTAACAGCTGTGGTCTTCCCACACAAGGGAGGCCCTTCTAATGGGCTGAGGTCTGTTTGCAACAGACGGGGAGGAACAAAACAAGGTTCCCTATTAAGGGTGCATAGTCGTATTTCTGAAGGAGAAAATCGTTATGGGAGTTGGGTTTCCTTTAAGATGGTCCCTACCCTCTTTTGTCATCCAAACCCAAGGCTGTGTTAAAAGTGCTGTTGCTTAAAATACAGGCCAGAAGATGCAAATGGCGTCGAGTTTGTGCCCACCCTCCCCCCAGAAGCCCACTCTCTAGCAACTGTAAAGAATGCAGAGGAAACTGTGCCAGTGGCATATGGCTTTCTACTGTGCTAAACATTCATACAAAAGACAGGTTCATCAGTCATTGGAGTATCCGGATAAAAAATTAGCTCCTGATGGATGGTATTTTGAGCTTACCTGCTGCTAGTACATTACCAGAGAAACACGGGTTTTGAAACCCACATGACATTAGAAACTGCAGACCATGAAACACGACCCATGCAGGAGCACATAATGCACGGCAGATTATACAAAATAATAAATAAGCTATTTAAACCCTCTGCCTAAAATCGGGCCCGCTGCAAGGAGCCCGGGTCACTTCTACGCAGGCCAATTAATGCACAGCATCTGCTGTGTGGAAGCAGGGCACGGAGCACTTCCGAACGATTCCGGCAATTAAAAGAAAACTGTTTCCTGCCTGTTCAGACAGCAACTGTTTCCCTGCAAGAGTGAGCACCAAGTCGGTGCGCAGCTGAAAAATCCAGGCCCCTTTTGGGGAAGAGGCACGGGGATGGGGGTTGTGGTGAACCTTTATGGAAAAGAGCCTTCTTTTGTTGTTCTGTGCTCTAAGCTTTTCTGCCAAGTGAGACAGAAGGCTCGGAGGGCTTATGGGCCCACTGCAGTCTCCCCTTCTGCTGTGTGGGTCCCCAAAACCAGGGATCCACATCAAACCTCCTGACTGTACCACACAAGTGAAAATCCCCCCCATTTCACATTTAAAGGCTTACCACTTAGAATATAGGTGTGTAGCACAGTAAGTCCCTGAGGTCTAAAGGAGGCAGCCTCAATTTACAAAAAGGCAGGCTAGAATATGGTTATTCTAACTTCCTTTAAATCCTGCTAAATCAGGATATGTCCTCATCCTCCTTCCTGGAGGAAGAATGTGTACCTCACGGAAAGACAGAGACGACTGGACCCCGGGAGATTGCCCTATCTGAGCAAGGATGGGACTGGCTCAAATTACAAAGAGGATGGGCAGTGGACAGAATTGCTGACCCTCATCTGGAGGTACTCCTGCCCAGCTCACTCAATCTGAAGGGTAAAGGAAGGGAGAGACCACATTTTTAGCATGCCTGAGGGCTCTAAGACTCAAGCCTGTGGTGTCTGCACAGTGGTGCCCCTGGCTTTGCCCTCATACCCCTTAGAACTGTGCAGTGGGAATGTGTGTGGGTAGGGGTAGGGGGGAGTGCTCAGGAAGGAATCCAGATTGTGGCCAATGTAAATGAAGTCCAGGTTTTGTAAAAAAAATTCCTTAAAATGAAGAAAAACATGACTCCCTACTGCCCTCTAACTTAGCTTAGCCAACGCCCATAGTTACAAAGAGAAAAAGTTGAAACTGGGATGTTTTACAGACCCTACAAGAGGCCAATCTGATGTGTTACCTTTGTGAATCCAGTAGATTGTTTTAAAGGACTCGATGATGTATGACCACTTCTCTCTCAGCAATATGTGTGTGTGTGTGTGTGTGTGTGTGTGTGTGTGTGTGTGTGTGTGTAGTCAAAAGAAAAGGTATCTTGAATCTTGGTAAGGTTGAGAATGGTCATCCTTAAAAACACTACAAAGATAACAGGCACTCTCCTCCCAGGAAGACCATTCCTTGAAAAATAAACTCATTACCAAGCCTGCACAAGACTTTTATAAAGATTGACCATCAAAACATTTTTATCTTATGCTGATAATTTACATTATATTAAATTACAAAAATAAAAAACCCAAATGTTAGCCACAACAAAAATACCCCTAAACATTTCAAATGAAATGTTATGTGGAAAAATGATTGAAAGGCCAAGTTGAGGAGAGTCCTTACTTCTGAAGAAGATGAGGCAGGAATTAGATTTGTAGAGGGTCATGGGGCAACTTCATGGTATGTACATTTTATTGCTAGTAAAATCTGAAGCAAATAAGGTGAGCAGAGAGTACACAGGTGCTTGGGAGATGATCCTCCTAACTTTCTGGATGCTTCATAATTTAGAGGCTTACAAGTATTTCTGAGTGTGTGACTCTGTGTCTGTGCTGATACAGTCTGCAGTTTGGGTGCAAAACTGGCTTCTCTTCAAACTGCTTAAACAGTCACTGCTATAAAATATGTAAATTAATTATTGCCATCATTTTCTGATTGTAAATCAGGGTATGCCTGGCTCATCTGCCAGAGAAAGGCAGTAATGAATGCTGGGCTGCAAGAAGCACCAGTGTGCAATGCCAGACACAGGGGTATCTAGAGGACCAACCTAACCCTCGTCGTCTAGAATAACTAAATGCTCTGGAGTTTTCAATGCTGGCTCTTTGAGCAGTGAAAAAGAAGTCTCTTGCCAAGTTCATGTGCTCTTTCCACAAGATTAGCTGCTGCAGGCTCAACTACATGAGCTTTGGAGACAACAGGCTGCAACTGAAGCTCTGCAGTGGAGCACCTGTGTGTCCTGTCTCCTGGTCACACCTCTGCCGAGGTACCCCCCCTCCAAAAGCACATAGAAGGAAGAAAAGGCTGGTGAAACTGGGTGACATTATTACTGCTTTCATTTTCTGCCCAAGGCATTGTCCCAGAAAGCAACAGTCCCAAACCCCAACTGCCTTTTTGCTAAATGCCAGTTTTGGGACCAGGTGGAGTGGCCTCATCTTGGGTCCATAATAATTCACTGACTTGCAAATGTGAACAGGCTTAGGGGCAAGAAAGCAGAAACGGGCACTTACATCACAGTTTTATCTCTTGATGTTGAAAACCCCTAAGTCAGAAATGTAAAACTGTCTTCTGAGTTGTATCTCCCTAATTTCTGATGCAGTAAGGGGAATTCTTTCTGATGCAGATTTTTAAGTGAGTGCTGAATCTGAATATAGCTCAAAAGAATCCTAATTAAAAGCAATATTTAAAAAAATCTTATCTTGGGTTGGCTCTTTTTTATTAGTTTTTTTTTTTTTTTTATCTTACTCCAAAAGGCTAATGAAACAAATATGCTCATAAGGGCTTTATTTTATTCTTTAAAGACAAATGTAGCAACTTAGTCTAATGTTCTCTTGTGGCAGATGTGTACTGCACCAACATGCTCAAGGAACTTTAAATATTTTTGTTAATGATAAAAGTTTTTTAAAAATCAAGTCATAATAACATTTTATAAAAGAAGTATTACAGTATTTGATTAGCATTATATCAATAGAAAGTGGAAATAATGGTCACTATAAAAATTAAATTTATTTTTGAATTAAATTTATGATTTGTTTGCAACTTACATCCCTTCTACATACATTAAAGACCCCACCCTATTACCTTGTGGAAAGTGACTGGGTGCTGCATCTTACATTAAGTAGATTGAAGCATTAGGAACTCTTGCCATGTGGATCCTAAGGGAGTATTTTGAATAAAATTCAACTCCAGTGTTTAGGGCAAGAGAAGATTTCAAATGAAGCGGTTCTAAGACTTTCCTAGGAAAGCCCTATGAAGGTATTATCTCTTCTATACAACCACCCAAATCCTTCTTTTTCAGGTTTTAAAACACTCTTCAAATTGTTTAGTTTTTAAAAAGCAGCTGAAATTTGTTACTTAGAATGTTATATGTTACCTCTGCAAAAGAAACCCACTATTCTGTTATAAAGTCTTATTAAAAGATTAGTAAACCATGAACAAAACTGAAAAGAAAAACAGGAGTGCTTGCTTAGCCTTAGTTATTTTTCCTGAAAACACACAGAAATGATGGTTTTTTGGAGTTCATTGAGGACCCTCGAAAGGGATAAAAAGACATGTATGTTACACCTGGCCAGCCACATACATGCACAGACATAGCATTTGTAAAGAAGGTGAACTCCAAGAATTCCAACTTTAAGAGCACATACAACAGACCATATTCTCTGCAAAAACACCCTGCAGCCACTCTCTAACACACACACTGAATGGGTGGTAGGTACTTTTAATCCGATAGCTCCCTATGAAGCAAGACTAGCTTCAGACTGACTGTTCCCTCTTGCTGATCGCTTGGCTTTCCCAACTTGCTGACCACAGAGTGGCAAGTAGGAAGGCCAACAGTGATGCCAGGAGACGGCATATGTCAAAAGGTAAGACGGCAGCACTGGCACTGCCTTGCTTGATCTCTCTCTACTTACTGCCAGCTAATCAGTCACAAGTGGGCAAATGGAGGCCAGGATGGCAGCCTCCAAAGCCAGAGCTGACCCCCCTCCTCTCTGCCCATCTTGGACTCAGGTGTCAGAAAACTAGGACTGAAGGTAAACACTTCTTATGATGGTGGAGGAACACAAATGTGATTTTCTAATTAAAGCCACACAATTAAGACTGGCAAGCTCAGGCTGGCAGTATATAGACTGGGTGGCTTCCAGAAAAACAAAACAAACAAACAAAAAAAGAAAGAAAAGCCTGCAGGGTAGAGGGAACCAAAAAACCTTCACAGTTAGTTCACTAACCTGCACATTTTGACACAGAGATTTTACTGACTACTCTTATAATGCAGTGTAAGAGTTTGTGATTGTTAATGCCAAGACCAAGGAAGAGCCTGCTTTCAATCCCAACCCTGTATGAAAACTAGGAGACATCTCCAGAACTCTCAGTCAATTTCTAGCTTTCACATCTCTCCTCTCCTACAGCCTGACACTGTTATCAGGTAGCTCCTTGTTGGCTGTTCTTCTAGGAATATCCATGCCTTATAAGTGAATGCAGCAAGGCAGGGGTGCCTGGCCCTTTTTTGTTTTTCTACAAAAACTGGTAATTTTCCTACATCACCAGGGGAAGCCACCCTTAAGTAAGTTTCCCAGCTTCATGTTAATTTGGGGACTCATCATTTGAAACAACCAAACTTGATTGTTTTTACTCTTTTTCTAGATGCTAATATCAACTCCATGAGTTTTTCTCAATATTAACATGGTACTTTATTAATAAAAAAAATCAGGTGCCACTTTAACATGATCATTACAGAAAATTAGGTAAATTCCAATGGCGTCACTCAGATAAAAAATAGAATCAGCATAGAGCCCATGAAGGTCTACCTCATGTGGCTGTTATTTTCCTACAGAAGTAAAAGCACAAGGACTTAAGGGCCTCTCAAAATCTCCCAGTTGCGTCTTAAATATTTTTTTTTTTTTACTTTTGCTGCTAAGCTGCTGATTTTTAAGAAAATGTATGCATCCTACACATTTGTTCACAGCAAGTTATGAGGCTGGGCAGATGAATTCCTCAAGCATGCTTCCTATACAGAGGGCTGGGGAATAAGTAGCAATTGAAGTAAAATGATTCTGTAAACCCCGAATTTGAGAAAGAATGTCTGCCATCATTTCTGTTCCACTCCCACACCACTTGGGAGGAGGTTCTCAGAGGTACTGTCACTAACACAACTCAGATGTGAAGCAGGTAGACAGAGTGAATGCATAACCTACTGTCCATAGCATCCCATGGTTTAGGAGAGGCTACAGAGGGCACTGTATTTGCCATTATTCTGTAGGGAACGTCTGAACCCAGCATGTCCCTCAGACAGAAATGCTCTTACCATGTCTCCAGGCTTGACAGAAACGGCCACCACCACTCCAGGCATCGGGGAGCGCAGAATGCTGCTTGTGTCCTCGGTTACTTTTTCAAGCATGAATTTGTTCAGTTCTGCTGCAAGTTTGGTTAAAATGTGCACTTTGTACTTGAAAGAGAAAAGCATAAAGGAAGTTAAATGATGAACTTAACTTCCAAAACAGTACTTTTCAAAATCTGGTTTTATCTTTAAATTAAAGTTACAGTAATATCCTTTAAGTCAAATATTCTAAAACCCTGCATACAACATCATTTATCTCTGGAGCATATTGAACCAGGGTTTTTTTTTTTGTTTTTTGTTTTTTTACAAAGGAAACTACAGGTTATTAATTAATGATATATAAAAAAGCATCATGGATCTTTAAGAAAACCATCTCAGAGCTTTGCTTGAGGAACACTCCACTGCACACAAAGCAGAGGAAGTCAAACCTCAGTCCAGCAGCTCGGGGATAAAGGCAGTGACACTGTATGCACACCAGTAGATGGCAGCAAATTGCTGTCACAAACTCCTATGCCTCTAGAGCAGCTGCACAGGGCAGATCAATACATTGAGACAAAGGCTCCAGTCTTCATTTTGAGAAAAAAAAAAAAAGGAAAGAAAAGTCTGTAGCATTCAAATATTTCTCAGTGACATAAAATGTAATCACATCAGAAATGTTTTTCTTTTTAGGCACATTATCACGTAGCCTTTTCTGATATGACAGAAGAAAAGACAAGAAATGAAAATACCTTCTAGGTTGAAACTCGATGCTATCGAGATTTTTAAAACACAGAAAATGCCATGCACAGCAGTTTTCATGGCATCTTTATGTGGGTGGCTCACAAAGGTGGAGGGCCAATGAGTCCAGGCAAGCCTAACACTTCTAGTAAAGACAATTCCTACTGGACAGGAAACATCCCAGATAAATGTGGATAAATATATGAACCAAAATTTGCTCACAAAAACATGCTTTGAAGTGGGGAATTGGAGCCAGTGCCAGGTTTCTGGTTCCCACCAGATCCAGTCTCTCCGGGAAAGACAGAAGCAGCACCCACTGGGCAGCTCCATTTTGTTGGAGGAAGGCTGCTCTAACTCAAAGCCTCCTGTGGGCATCGTGCTAGCAGGGAGGCTAAGGCAGAATCTGATTCCCACTTTGATGCTGCATGGGGACAGTGGCAATCTCCAAGTGGCTCTTTACAGGGCCTATCTGAAGTGGGTGGGGGAGGCCCCACAGAAGAGCTTTGATGGCCTAGGTTCCAAGCGACACTGTGACAGGTTGAATAATAACATCTTCTGCATGTTTCTTTACTCCTGAACGTGTGTTTTGCAATCAAGACATAGATGTGTCTGCCAGTATCTGAAGGATATGATTCTTAAGTGAAATTACAGCACAAATAAAAGCTTTTTGCTCCTATTAAAATTCATCTGAGTCATAAGTGGCAAAGGAAAAAGCACGCTGCTGTCAGTCTAACAAACATTCTGGGCAG